>NW_017306318.1:324128-378726 GCF_000935625.1 Nanorana parkeri
AAGGATATCCTTCAGAGCTATGCAGGGGAGTTACTAAACTTGTTTTTTTGTGCAAATGTTGTTGTACCGCATATTATGTGTATGTGCGTTCACAAGTGTGACTGGATATTTTGTGATAAATGTTACAGGACATGTGGTGGGGGATATCTGTGCATTCGACCAAAAATAGGGACAACTGAGGAAGAAGGCAGGCCAGAGGGATTTGGTTGCAAATGAGGGACAGTCCTACCAAATGATAGACAGTCCCTTTTTAATATTCACCATTTCTTTTACATTATTGCTCTGCAGCCAGCATCTTTGATATATCATACACCAAGGCCTTGTTCACATGGGCATCCGGTTCTACAAGAGCAGTGTGTACAGTAAACTTTTAGCAAGCTTCAAACCGCTTGGTTGAAGCCTTCAAAGAACTGTTCTAGTTTAGGAATGTTAAACAGAGATCTTTATAGGAGCATTGACTGTCTCTTTAAACATGCTACTAGGAGACTTTATAGTTCATTTTTATATCTGATATTTATTTATTTTTTTAACTCCAGGATTTTCTACTTTCCTTCTGTCTTTCTACTGTAACTTTCTACTGAACTGACCATTAATATGCCGCATTGACATTCACGTTAGCATTCAATTTATCTACCAGAAACCTGAAAAAAATTGAAACTGATATTTAATAATTAAGCCCCTTAAAGTTAAAAAAAATGGGGTTTTCTTTTAATATCTAGGCAGTGAAATTGAGGTGTTTGTTTACTCACTGCTATTAGGAAAACATAAAGAACTTTTTTTTTTTTTCCAAGAGCAAATAAGCTGATGTATAGTCCTGACAGGCACAGTTTATTACCATTACATCAGATAGCAATTTGTGCCTAGCTGTGCAATTAGCAGCAAGCCGAGGAGAGCAAATGAGCTGACCCGACAGCAGCGAGCAGATGGTACATTGAGTCTTCTCTCCATACTGTACCTTGCACAGCGCTTTCATTAACAGAGACGTAAAAAGTCTTGTTTTTGAACTCTGGGGAATTATCATTGATGTCCAGGATCTTCAGATGAATACCGAGTCTTGTACCCACTTCTCTGGAAGTTTTGTTGATGGCGTTGAACTTCCACTGCATAAACGTAAAAGAAGGAAAAGTTGCAGAAAACTTTCGCAGGCAGCACAGTTTTAAGCAAGCTTGTCAAAGGCAGTAGCAGTGGCGAGGTATAACATGGCAGCTGTCGAGAACAGAGACTACACCAGATGGAAAGTTGCGAGTAATTATCTGTTAGAAAGGTGATTGTTTTTAATTGGGGTGCTAAAATTTGTGCAATATTTTCCTCATGTAAAGCAAAAAAAAAGTACTGAGCACAGCAGAAAACAAAGCGCTGGTAGAAGCTTCTGTGCATGGTGCTAAAAAGTATTCTTCACCCGTGGTTTTACCCAATCCTCCTCTTGAGCCTTTTTATAACACAAGATAAAGGTCCCATAATGTTTTCATCCGGTCATTCTCCATAGCATAAATAAGCATGCTCTGCCAATTGGGGTGTGTGCAGTTATGGACCTACCAGCCAAGAGATAGTTCAGGTAGCTGTTTGCATTTATTGTGCCTGAAGGTACAACTACCTGATGGTCTACACTGTGCCCCAGTAGTCAGAGAGATTTTTCCTTGCATGGGAAAATGAAAGGAAGAATCTGGTTGCTGTAAAGCAACCTTTTAAATGGTCATTCTGTGGATGATCTCTTACCATTTACCTAATAGGGCCAACTGTTGTCTACAGTGTACATAGTCTCTTTTGTTATGCATAAATACAGGACCATCTTTGAATTGTCCGTTTTCTACGAAGTGAACTTCCAGTCAAAGTGTTGCTCTTCATTTTTAATGGAGTTGAGAAGGGTTAGAACTTCATTGCTGCCTTTATGCATGTTGAGTAGATTTGCTCATAATTCCTATATCAGGACAGGAAGTGAAGGGAAAACTCTCTGATGGGGACACATAGAGAACACTTTTTTTTGTAGAGAGGGAAGAGGTTGCAAACCCTGTTAAAGCTTTGTCACTGAGACAGGACACGTAGGGAAAACTCTTCATCACGCAAACCAAATGAAAACCATAAAAAATATGAAAACTACAATGTTTTATCCTTTTCCATGCGTTCTTAATAGGATTCGCTCACCTGAAACAGAGGGGTGGTTTCAAAGTCAATTTTCTGATGAGCGTAAATTGCTCCAGTGTCTTCGTTAATATGGAACATTCCTTTGGGATCCTCGTCTACTCCTTTCCCCTGCAGCTTGTACTGCAGCGAAAACCCTTCCTCCAGCTTCACCTGCCAGATACCAGTCAAGAGATTTAAGAAAAGGCAGAAATAAAATACCTTAATTATTCTGCACTTGCCAAGCCTGCCCACAAGACATATGTGACTCTCCAGTACAGCCTGGGGGCAGCAGGGCCCATTAACCAAAATCCAAGTCAAGCAAGATTACAATCATGATGTCATTACTTAATGTGATTTGAGACAGAGGTAGAACATTGCTTCACCAAATATTATACTCCTCTTTATTGCAACCATTAACCTTTCTTAAGTGTTCAGTAATATTTTGTCAGCGTCTTTAGGACCCATGCTATATCGTGCATTACCACACTGGATGACAACACACCTGCTTCATTGCGAATGGCACCACCAACGCTATATAGAGTAGAGCCCAACACACCAAAATGCATACACAATGCATTGTTTTGTGCTGTGTTAAAAAAAAAAAGATCATGCAATTGTTTTCATTACTCGTGATGCGCTGCCAGCCCATTCATAATGGATGGGCTGCCATAACGCAGCACACATTAACGCGAGCCATAACACACTGCAACAGAACACTTAAGTTTAAATGGGCCCTTAGAGTTTGGGCCTGGAGTGCTTTTTAGCTATACATTTTTAGCACCCAGAAAAGTTGTTTACATTTTTAGGTGCACCATGTATGTGGGTTTAAGCAACTGTTTTTTGGTGGGTTTTTTTTTTTTTTTTACCGTTTGCATTTAAATCCTACATGATGCAGCTAAGGAAGATGGCCTGTCCTTAGCAAAGGGGAGAAAAGATCCCGGTGGCTGCCTGGTGGTTTGGATTGTAAATCTGTCCCACTGGACCAATGGAGTGAACAGAGGTCAGGAGGTGGGAGAGGCTGTGCACCCCCTGTTTGTTAGGTACAGATCCCAGGGAGAGACCGGGCAGATGGAGAGTAGTGATGAGCCGAACACCCCCGTGTTCGGTTCTAACTCGAACTTTCGAACATGGAAAAAGTTCTAACTCGAACTTAGAACTCAATGCAAGTCTATGGGGGTAGAACTCGGAAATTTAAATGTCCCCATTTTGAAGCCTTATATGCAATTTATTGGCCATAAAAAGTGTATGGGGGACAGAGGGCTGCAGGGGAGGGCTGTGTGCAGAACTGCTGTGTGCATTGAATTAAGTTGCAGTGCCATGGGGCTGCTGCAATGTCTAGAGATTGACTGCAGAGAGAGCTAAAGTGGCAGGGAAACATAGGGCGGAGCCACGAGAATAGAGGACTGAGCCTATGCTGTGCTTCCCAAAGAGAGAGTCCACAGATCCCCCAAGGGGGATGCAGAAGTGAGAGGGAAGCTCAGAACCTTGCAGGCTGCTGTTTGCCTTACCCCATCAAGTCGGAGTGGTACTGTGGCCTAGCTTATATCCATGTCCATCCTGTCTGCAGGATTGTATGATGAAGAATTGGCTGCACCAAATGGGCCAGTGTGATGAGGGGCCTATTGGTCAGCATTATTGGTCTGTATGTTAGTTAGATGCTGTTTTACCAAGCCTATGCTGCAGTAGAGAGAGAGTTCTATTGAGAGAGAGAGCACTCCACTAAAACTATAGCTAAATCTTCACTGGCCAGTGTCTTAGAGCCTGATATTCTCTAATTTTCTAATAATAATTCTTTTATTTTGCTTTGCCTTGCCTTTTGCCTGGCCAAGATGCTTGTGGCAGGGGTTGAAAATTGTTTTGTTTTGTTTTTAACCCAAATTTCCCTTTACAGTGTTCATTTGTGTTCCAAAATATCCATTTAACTGTTACTGGTGTGGCGGAGAGCACTGGGTCAGTTTATAGCATTATCACTGGGGGGATACAGAAGGTCCTATCAATCGAGCATTATTACATTCACACCAGCTCATAGTTACAGAAATTGCTTAATTCCAACGTAGCTAATAAGATTCTAATGACATGCTTGTAAGGTCTTCCAACTTGGGTCTACAAATTCTTATATACAAAGTCTCATCTAAGATTCTCGCATTCTTACTTCTGTATATTGTATTGTATGTCATTGCAAAAAAAGGTTTGGTTTTTTTTTTTAGCTACTGTTCTTTGCTAACATAACTGGAGTAAATCATCCGTAAAAATATGCACAGACACAAAAGCCGCAATCAACATTTTTAACAGCATAAAGTGGAGGAGAGAGAGGAAGAGGAGTGGAATTAGCCCTTCAGACTTAAGATATTTGTAACAAGGTAGTAAAATTTTGCATGCGTCGAGTTTCCTTTATATTTAAGATCAAGTGAAAACGCATGAAAGATGATTTACAACAGGCAGCAGGTGTTCTCTGCATAGCTGTGGGCTGTTTTGAGGTGTGTCAGCTAATGTACAGAATAAGAATATCCATCATACCATCTGTTAATTGTAGGTATATGTTTCTTCAGCTCCAGTACTCGAGTAGCCATGTGCCATGACTCTTGGATGCAGTCAGGTTAATTGTGCACATGACGGTATTTTAGGTCACCAAAGCATGTATGTCATTTTGTTGTTTGTTAACGTTTTATTCCTGTTTAAATGGGTCAAGTGCGGTTATCTGAGTGTGGGAATCTCCAGCAGTGCATCTTTGGAACAAGTTTTATTATGGGAAAATCCCACTGAGCCCTAATTAATGCCAAAAAGCATTGCGGTCTTCAGCATTTAGATTTTAACCTTTTGTCAGGGATATTGTTTCTAGATTATAGGGGATGGCAGTGTGTGATGCATTGCTTGTCACTGGAGCTTAAAGTGTATGCAAACCCTAGCAATAAACTTTTCTTTTACTTAATTTTTAAACATGTCATTGAAAATAATGTATTTATATATGTACAGTAAGGTCATAAAATACCTGCTTAACCTGCCAGAAATTTGGTAAGCTGCTACCGTGTTTCCCCGTAAATAAGACACTGTCTTATATTTTTTTGGGCTCAAAAAAACACACTAGGTCTTATTTTTGGGGTAGGTCTTATTTTTCTTTTTTTAATGTACAACAATCCACACTTATTCATGTACAAAAATATGGTGATCAAGGCAATCGCTGGCCAGAATGAGTGAAGCGCACTTTCACTATCGATTCCTCACAGGCGGAGTGCATCTGGTATCACTCCGCCTGTGACAAGAGCATGCGCTATAGAGGAAGCATCGGCTTATGCGGCTCTGCTCCCTACGTTGCCCGCCTCGCTTCCTCTAGCGCTGGCTTCGTTGGCACCGCTGATTCTCTCCCGCGGCTCTTCAAGTTCCCCCTTATGCGACCACCGGCCCTGGGAATGGTCACAACTAGGTCTTATTTTCGGGGTAGGTCTTATGTTTTAGCAATTCCCAAAAATAGTACTAGGTCTTATTTTCGGGGTAGGTCTTACTTTTGGGGAAACAGGGTATATACCTGTAGTGTCATTGACTAAATATGTGGCCACTAGATGGAGCTGCTCGGCTTCATGTAGGGGCAATGATGCATGTTGACTCTTATTCATAGAGCTGTTCGCTGTGCGAGCTATTAACAATAGACCCGTAGTTGTTACATCATCTTCGAACAACTACCGTATCATGATCAACAGCAAGACCAGGTGTATGATATATGCAGTGACTTTGATGATGTTTAAAAAGTATGACCAAAGCTACCTTTGCACAGTGCTGAATAAGGGGGAGTGTTTTTTATAGTTCTATATATTTACTTTATTGGCAGTGTGTGTGTGTGTGGGGGGGGGTGGAATTTTTACAATTCCCATGCTTTTTAATAGTACAAAAGCCCCTTTACCAGTTCATCAGGTCAGAAGCTGCACAATGTGCCTCCCCTTACCAGGGTGGTATAATTTTAGACATTTCCAGGAACAAGAATTTACAAGGACAACTCCAGTTTCTTTTGCAGAAAAGACTGTTTGCTTTATTGGGATGTATTATTTAAAAGCCTATTGTTTGTCTGAGACAGGACAGGCACCAAGGGAGAGTTATGTTGCACACACAGGCCTGTAATGGCTTAGTTGTTCATGAATCATACCAAAAACTTAATCCCTTCTGATTGCTTAAACATTGATGAGACCATGTCACCAACTTGAACAATTGCAGGTAAAAGCACAGAAAAACAAGTATTTTAAATGGTCATTTGCAGTATTTTTTTTTACTTCAAATTATATATTATTAATGAACTTGTAACGTGCCTCTGAACTTGCTAGAGAATATCTCTAGCCCAGCCACCTTACTCCTGCCATGTCATAGCCATCACCTCTCCTGGGAGTGTCTATTTACTTTCTGTACTGGCCCAGCTCCTCTGCCCCTTCTTTCACCTCAGATAACTTTTTATGTAACATTTTGGGGGGAA
Organism: Nanorana parkeri; assembly: GCF_000935625.1. Classification (NCBI taxonomy): domain Eukaryota; kingdom Metazoa; phylum Chordata; class Amphibia; order Anura; family Dicroglossidae; genus Nanorana; species Nanorana parkeri. The sequence continues at coordinate 330,706 of NW_017306318.1, forward strand.
GTGAAGGGAAATTCCAGACAGTGCCACTAGAGGCTACTATCCTCACACTCAATATTGCGGTGCCCAGCAGCAGTCTTAGGCCTTTTGGCTTTTGGACACAAGGGTGGCTGTTACAGGTAAATAATATGCCTCAAATATGTTCAGACATCACATCTTACAGGAAGGTTGTTTGTGAAATGAATAGGCTGACAACAGGGTTCCTTGAAAAAGCCAGTTCACCTAGAACTGACATGTTTTCCATGATGCTGAGAGGTTTATCACCTAACAGTGTCTGATACCTATACGGGACTTGCGCCAAACACAATTCTTGTAGGCCAAATGCGGCCTGCCAATGCTTAGTGTACAGCGCACTGTGATCGGTCCATGTTATTTTGTGCAATCAGGTTCTGACCATATATTTATAGAGGAGTAGTTGTGAGTGTTTCTGAATAAGTGGGAACAATTTGCCCGCTAATTTATAAAGGAGCGCTGATAAATCAGGACTTTGCAGTGTTTGCTTACCCAGCCCTCCTTCCTGCCCCTTACTGTTACCTCATGTCGCTATTTTCTATCCCTATTCACCTCTCCCTTAAAGGAGAACTATGGGGTAAGTGTTTTTCCCCATAGTTCTCCTAAGGGTCACGGGAGGACATAAACTAGCATCTCCCCGTGACCCAAAGCTCAGTATATCGCGAGCTACAGCTCGCAGTATACTGAGACCGCTGCAGCCGGCACGGATCCCGACATTACTGCCGAGATCCACCCAGCTGCGTGATTGACAGCTGGCTCTGCCTATCTAGAGGCAGAGCCAGCTGTACCCGCCCACTCCTCTGTCCGTTCCGCCTATCAACACTGGAGGATCGGAGCGGGGAGGGGGGAATCCCTGTAGGGAGAAGTGAGTGACAGTCACGGCTCTCTGCAGGGACATGATCGAGAAGTGAGCGAGCAACGATATGTATTAGCTCACTTCCCGATCTATTGAGCCGATGTGTGACAGTTTAATTGTCACACGTTGGCTCCAACTATGAGGTTGAGTGAAAATCACTCACCACATAGTTCTCCTTTTAATATGTTCCATTACCAGCTACCCCTCCCCATGCCTGCTCTGTTCCCCGCCACCTCTCCCACAGCCTTCTCCATTCAACTGCCATCAATCCCCCAACATTGGTTAGTTTCAAGCCACGTGTCACCATCACTGCTCTGTCTCCCACCGCCTCTCCAGCAGCCTGCTCTCTTCTCAGCCACCTCTTCCCAGCGCTGCTCCATTCCTGGTCACCTTTCCTGTACCCTGCGAAAAAAGTGGATGGTACAAAGCCATTGTGATCTCTTTTGGTTTTCCCCAAGATGTACAGGAAACCACAGCTTGCACCTATAACTGAAATGTGGCTTTTGGATGGACAAAAACTTTACAGGGGCTCTGTCAATTAAAATAAAAAGCTTATTTTACATATTTTTACATATTTGCATAATTCCACGTTTACTTAAAAACTAGCATGCACATTTTAAAACTAACATGAGCTACTGAAGGGTAACTCACTAAGCAAGCATAACATTCACAACATTCCCCAGTGCTCAGCCCTACTTATCAAGAGGACCTGTCTGTTTCTAGTTTGAAAACCAATTTCTGTTGACATACAAAAATGTGGAAGCCATATGCTTAGTCAAGGTGCTTTTGTATTGCACTAGGCAAGTCTACTCTAATCAATGAAAACACCAACAGTGGGTAATAACTGTAAATGGATTTAATTGGGGTAGTGCACTTTTGTACCTAGTCATTGTTCCATTCAATGCCTTTTAAAGTAATTGTCTAAAAGTACAGTGGTAGTATCTTGTGGTATAACCACTTAGACTAATAAACATTGCAAAGTACACGAAGGCTCACCGTGCCAATTAGCATTGGATAAGGACCAGGCAGCTCTTCTTGAAGGGTGAAGGTATCAATAATCCAGTCTCTCTTTTGGCGATGTAGTGCTCTCCTGTCACGGAGTTCCTGAAGAATGATAAAAAGTACCTTTGTGAAGATTTGCATTACACAGTGGTCTTCAAAAATAGCAACAGAATTTTTTTTTTAGCTTAAAGCAAAACATTGGCTGGGCTATGAATATCAAACTAATTACTTTGTGCTTAAGTAAAAGTGCCTCTCAAAGATGCTGCCCCTGACCCAGAATTTCCAGATATTAGTCTGGAATTTCACAGCCAGAATGCTTTTTAAGTTACGTTTAAGTGTCTGCCTGACTTGTATTCAAGTTGTTCTGGTTGCCTGCTTGCCCTTCTTAATCCCCCTCCCATCTGGGACACTGCAACAATTCCACCTCGGGCTGCTTCTAATCTTGAGCAGCCTCCCTGACGGGCAGTACAGTGTAACCAGAAGCTGTTATGGAAGTATGCTGGTCTGCTTTGGTTGTGTGTGTACTGGACATAGTGTCCCAACCTTCAAGTCCACTCCCAAGTGCGTCAGAGAGATTACATTACTTCAAGAGGCACTTGGTAGAAGAGCAGACATGAGATCTAGGGTGACCACGCAGAAATTGACATTTTATAATCCACCCCGGTTCTCCTGGATGAATCCAAGATGTTGGGGCCCATGGCACTCTAACAGCTCTGTGTAATGTTCCCAAAAAAAGGTTTTTGAGAAATACAATACTATTTTCAGGGGGCTTATCTTCAGTCATTATTATCAGGTAATGATTTTTGGTGTTTCCGTGGCTTGGTCGTAGGTTTTATTTTAAAGAGGGACTTGAACACTAGGTTCTGTTCTTTAGATGGGACAAGATTCTCGACTGTACTATACAGTTGTATACCTGTTTTATGCTGTATCATACGTTTCTGCACTTTAATCTACAGTGAACCAAAGAAAGTAATTCTGTTCTATCCAACTTTGAACACACCCCCATTTACAAAATGCCTTTTGAGAAACTAGTTCTTTGCCATTGGGAAGCTGATTTATACCATTTAATGCAGGTACCACTGCAGCACACACCTGACATCATTTAAGGTTACTTGCAATTTTATCTTAACTGGAGATCTCCTCCATAGAACACAAAAACTAGCAGTGAGTCATTTCAAGTACAGCACATAAATATTCTGAGATATTCTTGACTACAAACTGTCTCAGTTGCTTATGGGAAAAATAACTTTCTTCTAAATGATGCACCTAAAAGCATAAATCACACACACAAAAAAAATGGAGCTGTTGCAACTTCTGTTTTTTGACACCTATGACAGTGATGGTGATTTTCTTAACATCCTGTCCTATGGACACCCTCTCAACCAATGTGCCATCTCTCCCCAGTGGCAACAAAGATACGAGTGACCACCTCACAGGGGTTACAAAACTTTTCCTAATAATCTTTAGCGACAAAGAAGATCAGTGAAAACCTCACAGGCGTTCTAAACCTTTGTCAGTAAATCCAAAACTAGAAAAAGAGTTCAGGATGGAATTTGGACTTTGTTTATTTGGCTGTTGCAAAAAAAAAACAAGAATGACAGCAGACTTAAAAGTGAAAGGGTATTTTTAGGAACAGTAATTTCCAAACTTGCTTACATAGCAATTATGTTTACCCGCGCTTGAGTAGAACAATCCTACACTTAATTGCAGAGTTCAAAAAGTTCACTCCTCCATCTGTTAAAGGGAGAAACCAAATGTGGCTCTTCTGTGGCCAGAATACACCTCGTAACATTCCCAGAGGTGTTTATTGGAATCCTACTTGGATTTCATAACTTGATATGAGATTTTAAATAGAAATTTTAAGAAAACATAAATCTTGCCAAATAGTATACTCAACATATGGAACATGTAGGACCAAGCTGGCACAGTATTTTTTTCTTTTTCACAAAGCAACTTTCGGCTTATCAGCTGTTCAGGAACTACTATATGTATTTAGTCAACAGCTGGAGGGGAACAATTTCAAGAACTCATCAAGAAAAAAAAGACCAGAAAGCCTACATATCTGGTTATATGCATTTACTGTTTCTTTTGTTTTTTAAGTTGCAGCAGGAATGGTAGTGAAAGTTAGTTAGTTAGTTTTCCAGTAGCTGAGGGCAAGCGTCTTATCAAACCGTTTTTGTAGATTATTGGGTTTGCTGGCTAGGTAATTTGGGGAAAAACAGAAAAGTAGCGCAATGTTTAAAGTGTCTGTCTATATTCCTTTTATAGATCACATACCAGAAAATGGAATATGAAAGTGTGTGAAAAATGATAAAACATTAGAACCACGTGGAGAAGACTACTGGGTCATACTATGACTAAAATTCTGCAGGACAATTCTTCGCATATCCGCTGCTGAACTGCAGGTCTGTAATTTTATTTTACACATGGTGTGCTACATGATACAGAAACTAATAGAGTAAGTACGTTTTATATGGCTCATGTCATCAGGGCACCTCTGCATCTACACAGTGTTGTACATTGTGATCTCTTGAGTGTATGCCACACATGCATATAATGGTAATTGTGCTATATCTGAGAGGGTAGTTTGTAATGTATGTGACCTAAAATATAGGCATTTGCAAGAATTTTTTTTTTTTGGAAAATGTTGTTCTGAAGGTATCCAGAATTCATTTCTTGTTTCATCAGGCCACAACACTTTTAGGTTTTGTGTTGTATGCTTCATATTTAATAATGAGATTACTGATAAACTATAACAAATAAAAAAAAACATTGTTGCTGTGATATTTTTTTGGGTTTGGAATGATGAGTACATTTCCTGATTTAAGCAGTGTTGGTGGGTATTTGACCGAATATGAAGTGAGGGGTGACACCCCTACAAAGGTTAGAACCTCCAGATTATCAATTTCTTTATCCAGATCTAGAAAAGAAAAGTTGCATGCACATGCTGACAGATATTTTACTTGTATACTAAAAGCCCTATTCAAGATAAAACATATATTTACCTATTTTTGTTTTTTAATAAAGTGGTGCATAGTTAGAACTTCTGTCCGTGTCCCACTGAGAAAAATATCCTGTCAAGTTTTAACAAGAGGTGCGTACGTAATTTAACATGGTTTTTAACATAGTTTTAACAAGAGGTGCTCATTCCTGACACCATAGTTTAGTGACATTGTATAGTGACCAGAAAGGTCACTGGCTGGTGAGTAATTCTTCAGAGGTGACCTGTGTGATGAGAAACTAGTAGGCCTGTCATGCAATTTCTCAATTCTAGTTTGTTCCTTCCTACGGGAAAATTGTGGTTCGGCTCCATTATCCCTTTTAGATAGTCTATACTTTGGGATGCTTAAAGTGACTCTTGTGGGTTGTTAGCTAGCAAAAGAGGAATCTATCAGAGTTATGTATGCTTTCTTTTCTAAAGTGAGTGTCTGATCTGTTGATTAAGATTTTATGTTCTGTATTCCTGAAGTCTTCAGTTCCTTACCGTAAAGTGTCTGCCTGTCTTACACTATCAAAAAATCTTTTATATGGAAACAAAAGTGAGTTCAAGTTGAGGGTAGAGGTTGGGCCAGAATCAAGGTGTGCAGATGGCATACATAGAGTATGTCTCTCGAGTCTGATGCCCATGTAAGAATTCAGAGTGCAGTGGACTTCCTGAGGAGGATGTATAAGGCCTCTTGACATGAGCAGTGAGATCAACGGGTAAAAGCTGGTCTGAGTCTGCAGGGGATGGTGTTGGAGTTTTAGAGTCCACTGAGTGATACATGGTCTAACTCCAGGTGCTGTGAAAAATGTTTTAGCTTAGGAAGATGCAGGGACTCACTGACTTGCATAACTTGTGGCCCTCTGTGTTTTTTTTTTTATTTATATATTTTTATTATTTTCAAGAAAAAGTATTCCATATTACAATAGTACAACAATAAATATACTTAAATAAAAAAAAAGGGGGGGTTATTAAATTACATAATCATTAAATAACATAGGAGGCATCTCTTACTTGGTTAACTTATATATTTACAGCGTATTAATAACCTTTAGCACCAAGGATACGTACATTCAAAATGTCTCAATATTGTCTAATGTTTGTTTAAACAGAACCCATGGTTTCCATTTATATTAATTGTTCTCCTGTCGTCCATATTTAATAGCGGTCAATTCTTCCATTAATTTATAATACTCTATTTTTTGAGTCCATTCTGTTATAGTTGGTACCGTGGTTTTATTCCATTGCGCGGGAATTAAGGCCTTAGCTGCATTTAGGCATATAGGGACCAATGTTCTTTTATAATTCGACATTGGTATCTCTGTTACATGGAGAAGGCACGCCGATGGGTTATTAGCTATGGTTATATTTGTAATTTGTTTAATATGTTTAACCACTTGGGTCCAGTACGGTTTCAGTTTAGGGCAGTGCCACCATATATGTAGGTAAGTACCCGCTTCTCCACATCCCCGCCAGCATTCTATCAGTTTAGATGGATGTATCTTATGTATCCGATCTGGTGTGTAGTACCACCTAGCTATAAATCGAAATGTTGTATCAGTCACTAACGTACTAATTGACAAGGCAGTGTGAGCCCAAAGGATTTGTTGTTTACGTAAGTCTGTCCATTTAGTTTGAAGTTCCTGTTCCCACCTCATTAGATAGTCTGGGAAGTTTTGTGAGTTAAGACCAAGAATAATAGCATAAAATCGTGAGATACCGTGTCTCGGATAATCTGACAAAGAGAACAATTTCTCCATTGACAAGAGCTCTCCGTCAGAGCGTATAGGTTTTGGGAGTTTGGATACAAAATGGTGCAGTTGTCTATATCTCCATGTATCAAAAGGAAATACCCCCCATTTATCTTGCAGACTTTGTAATGAGTGAATATGTTTCCCATCATGAACTTGTGAGAGTTTCAGCTTTTCATCTATAGTCCAATGTAAGAATCCGCTATTATGTAGCCCCGGTAAGAAATAAGAGTGGCGAGTTAATGGCATCAATGGGGTATTATATTTACCTATTAGGTCTTTATATAATTTATCCCATATCTCAAGAGTATATTCTGACAGGGGGGATATACTGCTTTCTAGGCAAAATTTTGAAGGAATCCAGCTGACACTCGACAGGCATTGTCCTGAAAGTGAGTTTTCTAGTGTAACCCATAGCCCTCTGTGTTTAATATCAAAGTCACTCACTTTCCAGGAAAGGGGCCTTACATACTGTATGTGTCCCCATACTCTTCTCTTCCAGTACTGCCTGACACCCATCAGGAGAAATCTCCTTCATGGACTTACAGACAGGAATAACATCCTGACCAGGGTTCTAAACCATTCACAAAGAACATTTTATTTGCATTGTTGTCTGTGCTTCCCCATTGACACCTTTCAAGTAAGCAGGAAACGGACATGTTTCCATTTACTTCTGGCTTGTCTAACACCTGTCAAATAGACTAGAATGAAAGAGAAATCTCCTGAATAGTGGTACAGCAATTAACATTCTTAACCCTCCCCCTAATCCAAAACTAAAAAAAAATGTTGCTAGAGTTGGAGCTTTAAAGACATCGGCAAGTAAACTTTGAAAAGTACAGATTCTGATATTGACAGATCGTAAGTAAATTAGTGTAAGTAAATTACATTCACACCCAGCTTTAGCCACTTGCAGGCAAATCACCATCCAAAGTAATCGGGGGGGGGTTGACGGGAGTAGGTGGTTTACATCTCCTAAGGGTGGAGCTTATTTGGAACTTGTCTAATTAAAAGTATAACAGGTTTTAGACTGTATCACCCGCACATACTAATGTCAGAACAAACTGTGCAGATACAATTTACAGCAGGTGCCATAATAATTTACAGCAGGCACCATAGGCACTTTACAGAATGGATGTGTAATAGCAAGAAATACTACAGTCTTAACTCACCTACCAATAATTATGCACGTATATAACATTCCATATGTTTTAATCTATTGACAACTTTTTGAACATTTTTTTAGGGTAGACGCGAGTATAAAGCCACAGTTTATAATTGTAGGCTGTGTATTTCATATCATTGTCATTTTAGATTTTTAACAGATAGTATGAGCGTAGTCCCTGTATAAACAATTCTATTGTTCTAGCTCTGTCAGTCCAGTATTTAAAGAGAGCGCTCCAACAACTTAAAAACCATTAATTTAGCAGAGTAAAAATTCCCAAGATGGAATCTGCCAGGCACTGACTCCTGGGCTATGTATTCGTTCCAGAGCTGTAAGGATGACCATCTTGGAATTTCAGAATAACGTAACTTCCATCAGAAGCTTCAAACTTATAGGACATCTGCCAAGTTTTTCTTCTTCTTTGTTGTTGACCCCAAAGGGCACGGTGTTCAGTAAGTGAAAGATTTCTAATTCTTCCCTATTCTATCTAAAACTTAAAAAATGACAACCAGTTTGGCTGACATGCCACTTGATTAAAACTCCTGTGGGTATATCACTAGTAAGCGCATTTTTATTTTACCACTCGCTTGGTTTACATTAACACCAGATAATGTAAACAAAGGAAAAATCCTACCCCAGGATGTGTTAGCATTTAATTGTGAGATCTCCGTCGAAGGGGAAGATCAAAGATCAGGCAGAACTGCTCATTGGTTGATCCTTCCCTTCAGCACAAATCAGGTGACCAGTGCCCTAGCATTTGATAATGTGTAATGAACTTGTGATACAATAGTTACTGCAGTTGTGTAGTAGAGTAGAAACCGAGAGTTGTGTTTTTTTTACTTAATATTTATGTTCTGCCTGGCTTTCTCTTATTACACGTACGCACAGACTCCAGCATCTATCATCACTAGTAACCTACTCCTGCTATTGGCAGAGTGATTGAAAATCTTGAACGAATGATAGAAACCAGCTCTTGTCATTTTCATAGATCTCCACGTGTCTAAGATTTAATCCGGTGAGTGGCTGGGCAGGGGTGGAATATATCTGACCCATCAGACAGTCTCCATTCAGAGGAAGATGCTCTACTTAGAATTGATTCAGTGGCCATCATGAGGTTCTCTGCTCCTGATTAATATTGAATATAGATTAGTGCTAGGGGGCTGAAGTATTAAAGTTTACAAAAGCAGCCTGCAGAGTTCTGATGGCTAATAAAGATTAATTATGATATTATTTTGGTAGAATGGAATTGACGCAAGCTCCTGGGAGCACTCAGCAGTGCAGTAAATAGCCATCAGAAGCAGTCTTCTTCTTTTAACTGTTAATTGAATTGGAACACTCTGAATATATCTCCTTGACACTGCTATGGGTTCATCCCTTCAGATCAGCATATGTTCTGTTGCTCAGCTTTCACTGTACACAGCTTTCCATCAATTTGCAAACAGAATAAAAACATCAGAGAAACAATAGAAAAAATGTAGAGGGATAGAGAAAAACTGAGAATGGGGTCAGTGTTTTATTCTCATCAAGGACACTACATGGAATTAGCATTTATCTCGGCATGTTTCTGTAGGTTTACTTCCGTTCACTCCTACAATTTAAAAAAAGAATATTTTAAAAGAATGCATTTAATGTATTCTTCTGACCAAACTGGCTCTAGAGAGTGCAGTTATGACTTGTAGTAACATTAGATTGTAAGCTGTGCTCAGGAAGGTACTGATGTGGTGAATAACTGATGTGACTCTTAAAAAAAAATAATAATAATTTGATGCTATATAAATAGCATCTTTGCCACCTTGTATGCTTCAATGAAGGTTCTCATTTAACCATGTCATGGTATAGCTCATAGTAAGTCCTATTCAACTGGACTTGTTCTGTAATGTTGAAGATGTTTCTTTGTCTAACCAAGTCGAGGAACCTGCTTGGATGAGCAACTGAATGTGACATATATCCCGTCCCTCTTTTGAAACTGTCTCTCGTTTCCCTTCAGATGTTCCTCTCTTTTGGTCCGATATATATATTGGATGTACCAATATCATTGGATGTACCAATACTGTTTTTTCGGTATTGAGTACAAATATCGGTACCGGCACTTCCACTAACATGGAGCCGGCTTCCCAGCCAATCGGCATGGAGCCAGCTTCACAGCGGGTAATGATTTGCCGCACGGCTTCCTGATTGGCCGGGAGGCCGGCTCCATGTTCCCTCATAGCACTGCCGGTGAGAGGAAATCTCCCTCTGACCTGAAGTTCCAGTATCGGTGGTACGTATCAGAGCATTTTGGGCTGCAAGTACTGCATCGGGGCATCCCTAATATATATCAAATTATTGCATTTGTTTGTTTTTTTTAAACCAATATAAAGGAAAATAAGTGGTGGGAAAGAAGCACTTGTGGGTTTAAGAAATTCAGGATGTGCATAGTAATTCTTTATGATCTGCGTTACTGGAGATGTGTCAGGTGGTGTGCCTTTTTGCTTCTATACTTTGTACTATAAGGTCTCCCTCTTTTTCATCTCAGAAGGTTGGGAGGTATGAACTTCTACTAGGAAAACATGTTGAAGGTGTTTTAGTCTTGGTTTGTCTTAAGAAAAAAACAAAACACATTTTGATCTCGAGCGACCATTGTATATTAATATATATTTAATATTATAAAATATAGCAGCTGTTCCCTAATTGTTCTTTTGGGTTCATGCTATAGCTTTTTTCCCATATTCTGTAGGTTCCACTTTGCACTTTTGTTTACAAGAAAGTTTTAGGGGATTTGTAAAAGATAGAAATATGGAAGTTGCTACTGTTGATTTGTTTTCAGAGGTCCATACACTGAGGCTGGTAAATCAGAAGCCTCGGGAAAGTATGCAAGATTTAAGTCCAGATGTTTCAGACTTCACTGCCTATGTGCATGTTCCAGGTCAAAGCTCTCAATGTGGTAAAGCTTAAATCAAGGTGAAAGCTGTGGAGCCCGCACATATGTAAACATATAAGCAGTAGCAGCATCCATACTTCTATACTCATATGTTGACTTTAATTGGTTAATTTTGATATTTTACCACTCATAGGATATTATAAAAAAAAAAATAATATAACAACACCTTTGAAGCATGACCCCACAGCATTATCACATAGAAGAGGATTTTAGTGGTAAGGGGTGTCACATACTTACGCTATTTAAAGCTATAACATGATTTGCAAAAGGCATAGCTGCAATCTTTATACAACATAATTTCCTTCAGCAGAGGTAATGGCTACTTACAGAGCAGTAACTGTTCTAGTTTTTCAGTGTTTTTGCAATATTCCAAAAGACTTTGAGAATAAAGAAAGTGAAGAAAATACACAGCTAAACAATTTATTTTTCAACTCTTAGCACATGAATTTTACTTCTGAAAGATGAGAAAATAGGTTACTTATTAGTTTGTAGAAACCTGGAGGACTTTTTATTTCATACTTCGGACTAATTGGTTTTCTTCACTATTTTAAGTCACCAAATACAATCATGGCATATCAAAACGGTCAATCCCTTGACAGTGAAAGATATCTCCTAGGAGATTAGTTACCGATCCTGTCTACCTGTTAAAATGGTCTAATAACGCAGATCATAAACTTGTAAAAGGAAAATATCAAGCAGAAAGGAGAAATTGGCTACTGTATTGTAGCAAATTATCAGATGGTCGACTGAAGCACTAATGTGATTTAATGTAGTCCGCTGACAGCTCGACAAGCTAGATCTATTTAGTTCGAAGATCCCTTTAAACTCAAAAAAAGATTATAATTTCCAGCTATCAGGGTCATCACTTGTGACATGTACTAACAATCTAAGCACTGACCATTTCTTAATACTATCCTCCAATACACTGACTAATATCTAAACACGTAAACTGGTGTAGGGAAGTTTTTTTTTGTTTTCTATTACAGTTCCTTTGAATTAAGAAGGACTTTAAAGGCATTTTTAGATACTTTGTGGACCTATCAAGAGAAAGTCCCCCTCCCTTCCCCTTGGAAAATGCTTGGATTTATGACTGTCATTCTGTTCTTATGGCTTAACTATTTAGTCACTGACCTTGATCAAATATGCAGCTGTTAATCTGAACTCCCAATTTGCATGCTTATTCCAGGTCAGGGACACCCTTGTTGCTTCAAGACAAAGTATTAACATGGCAGCCAAGGAACTATATGCATTCCTTTGGTTAGGTTACCTGCAATGACCATTGTAATAACCCATGTTGTAGAGTCCACTTGCTTACCTTATATGTGTTAGTAGCATAATTTTCAACACGTGATGAAGCATGGCTCTGGTGGTGTTCTAGTAGTGCAACCAGCAGAACCTAAAATAAAAATGAGACGACATGTCAGCTCTGTCCACTGTATGCAGAAATTACTTGGAAATGTGTTATCTATTTATGTACAAAGCACAATGGTGTCCCTGTTGTGATATCTGTATATTTGGACATGTATACTAAGCTTTGTAATTGCCAGCAGGGGCAGTAACAGGTTTTAATGATTGGGGAATTTTTTTTTTACCTTTGTTAAACCATGACATTAAAGGAGAACTATGGGGTTAAGGCTTTTCCCCATAGTTCTCCTTAGGGTAACGGGAGGACACAAACTAGCGTCCTCCCGTCCCCCTAGGCTCAGTATATTGCGAGCTGTAGCTCGCGGTATACTGAGACGCCGCATTACACCGCAAGCTGCTGCTCGCGGTATACTGAGACGCCGCAGCTGAATCGGATCCCGACAATTATGTCTGGATCCGCCCAGCTGTGTGAGTGACAGCTGGCTCTGCCTATCTCCCCCGTCCGTTCCTCCAGTCAGCGCTGGCGGATCGGAGCAGGGAGGGGGGAATCCAGCCCCTCCCCTGTCACAGCAGAGAGCCGTGACAGGATCGAGAGGTGAGCGAATGCCGGTATGTGTTCGCTCACTTCTCGATCTACTGAGCCGACCTGTGACAGTCTCATTGTTACAGGTCGGCTAGAACTATGAGGTGACTGAAAAGCACTTACCTCATAGTTCTCCTTTAAGTGAAAAGTTATTACTAGAACATGAAGGCACGGATGGCAATTCAACCTCACAGAGGTTTTAGCCAATCCATACCCTACCTTTTGAGATGAAAATGCTTTTGTTGCTTTCCCAGCTGAAGGAATTTTACATAACATCCTATCACTCTGATTTTATGTCTTCGTACAGGCAGTAAGGGGAAATCTCTCCCATTAGATTTACAATCGTCAATAAAAATAAAGCCGGCCACAGTTTGTAACCTTTCCCCACTATATCCAAAGCAAAATTTAATGTTTTTGACTGGAGCTAAATTTTTATATTTGACGGGCTTTAAAATCTCATGGCGCACTCCAGCAAAAATAAGTTGTGTAGTTAAAACCTCTGTTTTTAACCCTAGTAGTTAGACCTTGTATTTTTTTGTAGGCTGGCTGGTGAGTGTGCTGGGAAATTTTCCTTTTTGTACTTGGTAAAGGGCTCCAGTTGCATCCCCTTCCCCTCCTCTCCCTTCAACTCACAAACAGCCTTGTATTTTTTCACACGGAATGCAAGGCGTTCTGTGAATGGAGGAGGGGAGATTCAGTCTTATACCAGCCCCTTCTCTCCCCTTGTCCATTCAGCATTTTTACCATGTTTTTATACTTTTTTTAAATAATTGTTTTCATGGGAATGGCCTACATTGGGTCCCCCATGCAGCTGTGCAGCAGTAGATCGCTTCTAATAGTGTTCTATTGCTGGCTGCAGTCAGCCAGCTATAGATCACTATAGCAGTGATCTGCAGCTGCTGGGAAAAGCTGGATAGAGCTATTACAGCTCTGTCTGACCCTGCATATTGAAGTTGAGTGCAGAATGGGAGACCTGCTTATTCCCACTGCCATTATAAAATGGTGATGGGAGGAATAGTCACTATCCCAGTGTTGTTTTAAAATGGCAGCTAGGACTCAAGTGTCACCATGCGTATGGTAGAATATGGTCATTCTGAAAGGGTTCTGCTATTTGAAAGCAACATGATACTAGTCCTACCATAATGCCTACATACACTCAGTTATGGGCCCCTTTAAGACTAGCGACCTGCTTTCCAGAAATGTAAATGGGCCATGCTCTTTTTTGTGTAAGGTATAAAACTCATGTGATATGCAGTTTTAAAGAGGAAGGTGGGGGAAAAAAAGCTCTCCTGGAGGGTTCTGTACTTTGCTTAATGATCACTGCTATATTCTGTCATAGTTATAAAGTAAAAGGCAGACAGGCAGGTGCAGCCTCACAATACCTGAGTCAGGTTTCTTTTCAACCACAGTCATTAATATGAAAGTTCATAAAGCTATTTGTGCAACATTCTTACAGGTTAAGCTCCGTCCCCTTCATATCAATTAGCCAACTTACGAACAGGATATTAATGTAAAACTTCAGCACTACACTGTAAAGATCTGTTACTAGAAGAAACCAGAAAATTAATACTTGGCACCGGCTGTAGTTCCTGGGGAATGTAGCAGATTCATATGCCAAACAATACTTGTCAGTTCTCTCATTTTGAGTTCACTACCCATCATTTAATTCTAGAATCTTGTTTAAAAAAAGGCCAAGGAAAACAGCCCAGATTTATGACTCGGTCATTTCCTATGATAAGAACTTCACTTTTTTGTTTCTAAGTTGCAATCACATGGTTCACACCTTTCTTGGAGGAATGCATTACATAAAGTATATAAATGAAGTACGTAAATGTCTACAAAATATAGTTGACATACAAGACTATAAACTTGCTTATCGTGCAGTTTTTCAGCTGAACTGCATGATAAGCAACAGTATTCTGTTTGCTGATGGGACCTACTCTACTCTAAGATCACACGACTTTTGGATTTTTGCATGTTGGTGTTAGCAACAGAAATAGCTGTAAGGACAGGGAAGCCAACTCACTGGACATGCAAAAAGTGTCTTCTGATAGTCGACATTGCTGCAACTATGTTAGCTGTTTAACAGTACAACGAACACCATCGGCAACATATAAATGAAAGTGGGAAGTTAAATTGTTAAGGGAATTTCATAATCTTCCTTTCCATTTTTTTCATGGAAATTATCAGGTTCTCAGCAAATAAATATTTTGAGCAGTTGTTGAAGCGATAACCCTTAACTTGCTCAATATTTTTGTTTTTAAATTAAGTGTTGCAGTGTCTAGATAAGCCACCAAAGAAGGAGTAGGCTGGGCACTACCACCATTCTGTTTTTCTGTTTAACAATCGGTTAGATAAGATATAACTCATGCAGGGAGTGCATTTTTTTTTTAAACCTGTCAGTTAAAGGGACACTAAACTCAGAAGTTAAATCTTACAAATGCATTTAAGCTCCTTAACTATTATCTTTTTTGTGTATCACTCGGCTGTAGGTCCTCAAATCATCTCTGAATTGGTGCTGACACTGTCCTTCCTTCTGGAGGGTGGCTACTTTTGTTCCCCATGGTCCCTGTGTGTGTTGTAAAGTAGTCACCGCTCCAAGCTTGCTCCTGTGATGGACTACAATCTAAAAATAAATTAGTAAACTAAATATAAGGTTGTAGTCCATCACGGGAGTGAGCCTTGAGTGTTAGCTACTTTACAACACACACGGACCATGGGGAACAAAAGTAGCCACTCTCCAGAAGGAAGGACAGTGCCAACCACATTTGAGGGTCTACAGCCGAGTGATGCACAAAAAAAAAGGTTTTTGATAATAGTTAAGGTACTTCAATGCATTTTTAGGATTTAACTCCTGAGTTCAGGTTCCCTTTAAGCAAGACCATTGTGTAGTGCTCAGAACCAGAAGCAACAATCAGCGTATGTAAATGGCAAATATGCCTGCTCCATGCACATGTATAAGTATGAATAATACATAGAATCAAAGTTTTTTTAGAACATTTAGACAGATTGATAATAGTATTTGCAGTAAGCTGATTGTGGGTACAAAAGCGATCATTAATGACAGAAAACGGGGGATAATGTTTCAAGTTATATTTCGATGAGTAAATCATTCTGTGCAGATGATAATTTTTGAAAGCTTTAATTGGAACAACAAATTGTTCAGCACACATGGCAATTACAGTCTAAACTATATCTGCTGTTGTATAAAAAAGAAGATGATTATAAAGTAGGACCACTTACCCTAAAGTCATGTTGCATAAAATTTATAAAAGTGTGTTTCTGTCGTTTGTTTCAGCATAGTCATTTCAATAAAGAATGATGATTTAATATCTGACACCATATTCCCTATGGCAAACCATAAATTTAGGTTTACAATCTTTTGTCTGGGTTCCCTGTCTGATGCCTCTGGCCTTAGGAAGCAGGGAGCATAGATTGAACAGGTTAAAAAAAACGTGCCCCATTCTCAAATATTTCCCTCCATTGTAAGTAGTCTTATGTTTGGGGTTGCGTCCCCTCCTTCACTCCCCTTGTGTGACTGCCTGCTTCTTAGCATACAGTAAATGCACTCAATGTACACCAGTAGTTTGTTGATCTATACTAGTGTGCAACCCCCAATTTCCACATTCCAAGTCAGGGCTCATCTCCCCAATACCTATAATGTGATAGCTTTGCAACTATAGAGGGGCACAGATATTGTATAATGTTATGAAGCAGAGTTGATGGCTGACTTGAAACTATTATTTTACTACTGTATGCACCTTTTTGCTATGGGACTTATGGGTAATGCTAGAGTGTAATGATAATAAGGCCGAGCTATGTGCCATCATAGTTTTCCCCCTCCTAATATGCATGCAAATAGTTTCTTTGGTATTTCAGATGGCTGGTTCTCTATAACTATTCTGAAGCACCTAACATTTCAGTTTTGTGTGGATACTGATGGAATGAGTCTTGCATCGCCATCCTTTACATTTAAAGTGATACTAAACTCAGGAGTTAAAATGCATTCAAGTATCCATTCCATTGAACAAATAAATAAAAAAACTTATTTGTGCATTACTCAGCTGTAGATCCTCAAATCATCTCTGAAATGGTCCTGACACTGTCCTTCCCTCTGGAGGAGACATGCAAGCTGGCAAAAAATGTGGTTCGTTTTGGATTTTTCGTTATTTCGTTTTTCAGGATTCAGGTCCGAAAGTCAATTCAGTTCGGAATTTGGATTGGGACAAATCCAACATTTTTCACCCAGATGCAGATCAGCCCCCGGCCGCAGCCCACAACCACCGGGCCAGGGTTGTGGGGAAAAAGCCCTTGTCTAATCGTCATGGGGGGTATTGAGCGAGCGCCCCCTCCTCCCTGCACCATACCAGGCCATATGCCCTGGACATGGGAAATTTGCTTTTCCAGGGAGAACCCCCTGGAAAAGTACCACCCCCCCCCTTTCCTGCCCTACCAGGATAGTACTCTGATCAAGGGTCTGGTATGGGATCTTAGGGGGATCCCCTTCTTTTTTTAATAAAATTTTTCTTTGGTGTTGGGGGTCCCGCATAAAATTCTTACCAGACCCAAACTGGTAAAACATTGTAATGAAACCCCACACTTCTTTTTTTTTAGGGGGGGTTGGGGTTCCCTCTAACATTCCTACCAGACCTAAAGGGTCTGGTATCAATTTGGGAGGGGAACTGCATGCTTTCTCTTTTTTTTTTCCCCAGTCGACTTTTAATAACAGAAATTCAGATGTAGCCGACATTTTCGTTATTGGAAATTCGGATGCGTTCAGATTCGTTATATTTTTATTCCGAAAATTCAGATGCATCCGAATATTTGACTTTCTGAAAATTCATCCAAATTGTATTTCATAACCAAATGAATCACACATGTCTACTCACTGTCCTTTCTTCTGGGGGGTGGCTACTTTTTTTTATCCCATAGTCCCTGTGTGTGTTGTTAGGTGTGCACCGCTCCAAGATCACTCCTGCAATGGACTACAATCTCATGTTTAGTTTACTAATCTTTGTAGTTCATCACATAGTAATTGTAGTTCATCATGGGAGTAAGCTTAGAGCAGTGGCTATTTTACAACACACACAGGGACCATGGGGAACAAAAGTAGCCACCCTCCAGAAGGAAGGACAGTGTCAGCACCAATTCAGAGTTAACTCCTGAGTTTAGTGTCACCTTAAGTAAATCTAACTGGGACAACAGTTATTACAGAGTCTTTATTTGCATTTGGTAATAATGACTGTGGAAGGCAAAACTTAGGCCTTAAAGTGACATTAAACCCTCAGATTTTGTAACATAAAACAATACTGTAATGTGCGCCTTACTGTCATCCATGGTTGTTTCCCTTCTCTTTGCTGCTCTTCCTTTTAAATCTGTATCTGTTCTCATGCTATGCAGAACTTCTGTTTTGCAGCAGACTGCCTTGTCTCAGGAATGGATACACGGTGTCTGTGTATACGTTTGTATAGGCTTGAAACCTGAGCCAGCACTACAGGAAGAGGCCCTGAGCTGAAAAGGGAAGTTCTTCCCAAGCATGAGAAGACATGAGGATTTAAAAGGAAGAGCAGCAAAGAGAAGGGAAACAACCATGGATTACAGTAAGGCGCACATTACAGTATTGGTTTATGTTAAAAAATCTGAGGGTTTAATGTCACTTTAAGCCGGGAAAACACTAATGTACATTTTGGGTGGACTGGCCCTTTTTAAAAGCAAAATAACGTGTTTTAAATAGTTAAAAACAAAAACCCAGTTCATTTTGAAACTGTAGTCTGAAAACGACCTTGAACAGATCTTTGAATAAGCCCTGGGCTGTGTTCTAGGCCCAGCATAACATGAACAAACACAACTCAACGAAAGAGCCTGCGGTGGAAACGGAGCCATCATCTAGTTCACTCTGAGCACGCCTGAGCAAGAAAACACATCACAAAATGGCCAATGTCCTTCTCCAGGGTTCATTTCATGCCTTTTTGAGGGGGTCAGTATCTGGCTACCCCCGATAAATATGCAAGAATACTAGACACAGGGCCAGGGAATAATCTTGCAGTGTTCAGCTTTCCCCCATGTTGCCTTGTTTTCTGTGCATTCACTGTGCTGTGCAGTTCAGTTAGTAGTAAAGAAAGGGTTGGGTGACATGCTTTGACTAGATCCAATTTCATGATAGTGTTGCATTTTAAAGTACTCTTGAGGGCATGTTCAGGTAATTGGGTCACATTTTTCAGAGCTTGCCTTGAACTTAGAAATCTAGATCATTCCCCCATTGCCGATTTACAAAAAGAACTAATCACAAACAAGATGGAAGTATGAAAATGCACGTACCTACAACATTTTGTGGATCAGAGTAGATCACAATTTAAAGTGACTATTGGTACAAATGAGATACTTGTATGCCTGTTATAAGCAGGTGCACTAATGTGGTGTTAAGGTGCCCACAGCCTTCAGATGACATTGTTCCCTGTCTGTCAGTTTTCATCCATACGAGACAACATATAAAAAAAATTATATATATGTATATATAGTAGGGATGCACCAATACCACTTTTTTTATGACAGAGTACGAGTGCCGATACTTTTGATCAAGTACTCACAGATACCAATTACCGATATTTTTTCTTAAAGGGACAGGTCACATTGTTTTCTAAAGCAATACAGACTAATGCTTTAAGGTCACTTTCTTAATATTATGATTCATGACATGACGAGGGAGCATGACGCCAATCAGAATTCCGGGCGCTGCGTCATTACACGGCGCCCGGCTTCCGGATTTGCTAGCTTCCTGACCAATCGGGAAGCCGGGCAGCGCGTCATTGCACGTTACCCGGCTTCCTGATTCACAAGTGACGAGAGAGCATGGAGCCGTTTCCTGATACAGGAAGTACTTGTGCTAGGTATCGGAGCATTTGGGCGAGTATGAGTACTCACCCAAATACTCGGTATCGGCACCGATACTAGTATCGGTGCATCCCTAATATATAGTGTCAAACTCAATTTCATTGAGGGCCACGTCAGCATTGTGTCCACAAAGGGCTGGTTGTATCTGTAAAGACTATATAATTGTATCTAGTCTTTTTCATAATAAATAATTGCCTCTGCATTCGATTATTACTGGTTTAAGTAATAACTAGCTCTGAAAGTAGAAGTCTAGGAAGAATAATGGCAATTAGTGTAATAGTGCGTACTCTCGGGTGGCTGTTCAGTTTCTATGGTGGGCTGAGCGGACTCTCAGGTGGCTGTGCGTGGTCTGTACTGGGCTGTGTGGGGGTCTATTCTGGGCTGTGCAGACTCTATAGTGGGCTGTGGGGACTCAGGTGGCTGTGCAGGTTCTATGGACTTGTGGGGTCTTAGGAGGGCTCTGTGGTCTCACCAGGGGTCCCAGTTGGTCTCAGCGGGTGGCGTGGATCCACAAGAAAGAGGAGATTTTTTCAGCCAGCACTGTAAACAGGCGGCGCGATTCAGAGGAAGGCAGCCTTCCTATGAAGCCCAGCACCCGTTTACAGCACCAGCTTCGGTTTAAAAATGTAAAGCGTGGGTGTCTGCACTTATTATCGGGGCATTTTCACGAGTACAAGTACTCATGAAAATGCCCAGTATAGGCAACAATATCAATACCAGTATCGGTGCATCCCTAGTCAGTATATCCAAAGTGTTCTGTCCTCCTCTCTGCTGCCAATTGCTGAGACAAGGTGGGGCGGAGACGTGGGGGGTGCCACAGCTGCAGGAGAGGTGAAATGGCCTGGCGGGCCGGATTCGGCCTGGCGGGCTGGATTCGGTCTGCAGGCCTTGTGTTTAGTGCATGTGATATATATTATACCCAATCACTATAAATCTCATATAAGTTTTAACAAGTTCATGTAATTTAAAAGTATTTTCCAATATGTTTATATCTGCAGCAGGCATTAAAGTGCCTGATGATCCTGCCTTGAAGTAACTTCCTGTTGTGGGTATTCCCCTATCTTGTAGTTTTGCTACTGTGTAGTCACAGGTGACTACAAGTGGTCATTTCATCCCAATTTATACAGCCATCATCCACAGTTTTTAAACTTATCACCATAAGGAAATCCACAATGAGTAATGCCATGCAGCCATCACTTTAGCTTATGTAGACCTGAAGTGACTGCAGAAAAGGCTACAGCAGATCAGCAGCACCGAGATGCAACAAAAGATGAAAATACCTTAAAAACAAGCATTTTATTACAACAAAGGGTAACTCTTTAATGGACTTTGTGCTTTAGCAAACTAAATGTTCCTCATTTAGGGTTTACATCTAGGGAGGCATTCTTGGAGCACAATGTAATTGCATGGATTAGAAAACCAATCACTGAAATAATTCAGCTGCTGAGATAAGCCAGTGCCAGGACCTGTGCATGGTTTCTCCTCTCTCCTCCTTTTGTCGTAAATAGGAACACTCAGAAAACCTGTCCCAAAATACATTGTAAGACAGATCATGCATTCAATCTGACCAGTTGCCAGAATTTAGGGTATCTGTAAATCTATTGCATTGCAGGTATGCATTTTGCACATGGAGTGTTGCTGTCTTTTTTTATTTTATTTTAAAATAAAAGCATAACTGGGGGGGGTATAGTAAATGTGTCCTATACCCGAAACCTGTTATCTTTTTTTTTTTCTGAAAACAGCGAAAGATCTAGGAATGGGTAGAGGGGATTGCTTACCTGTTTACAATTTATACTCCCAACTGATGAAAAACACATTGAGGGGTATTTATCCAAACTGGAGCAGACTGAACCTGGAGCAGCTGTGCATGGCAACCAATCAGCTTCTCTCTCTCTCATTTTCAAAGCTTAACTGAACCATCTGAAGAGAGAAGCTGATTGGTTGCCACGGTCCACTGCTCCAAATTCTGCCTGCTCCAGTTTTGATAACGTCCCCCATTATTTTTTACATATTTATTACATTTTCACATATATTATTACCCTATAAAGGTCACTAAGGAACACTTAGGGGGGTATTTATAAAATATTTGCAGAGCCGTTTGTCCTGCAAAACTGCATGTACATTAATTCTGTGCGAATGGGGCAAAAACAAATGTTATAGGTATATGTATCTTTTCAGGTTGAATGTAATATCAGGAAAATACCACACTATAGCCACTAGATGGAGCAAAGCATCATATGAAATAAGTATGTATTTCCTATAATCCTCAGCTTTATCTAGTGGCCACAGTGCGCTATTTTTCTGATATTACATTCAACCTGGAAAGAAAGCATACCAATAACCTTCGTTTTTGACGGATTCACACAGAATGAATGACATTCCTATAAATAAATTGCATTCAACCTCAAAAAGAAAATACACTAATACCTATTTCATTGCTAACATCAACACTCGCTGCAAGCAGGCTCAACTTTTTTAGACAAAGATATAACATTAATCATATATCCCATAAGAATGAACACTTAAGATTACAACCGAAACCGAATCTACCTTTTTTTACATGAGAGAGTTTCATCTTGGCCTGGCTATGTGTTAGTGTTTATGGTACTGTAGTATTTCACTCAGTTATGTGTAACACCTGTAATTACCACTGGGCAATTTCCTGCAGACTATACATCACTTTGCTTACTCATTTTCCTAGGCTAGATGAATGAACAAATCAAATGTGGAAAAGTCTAGCAACTAAGAAACTAAGACTCTATTTGGATGTGGATCATAACATTAAAGATACTGTACTCTGTGCAGGGGAGGAGGTCTGGTGAGATGTTGGGCTTTGCTGCATCATGGCAAAGTTGCATCATGGCAAAGTTTTTCCAACCTGTCAGATCGATTTTTTTTCCCCCTGTACACAGCAGGTGGTTGGCAGTATCGGGTGCTTTCCATAGACATAAAGGTGACAAATCTGACTGGAAATGACAGATTTAGGTGACTGTCATCCTACCTGTTTGGATAACATAGATTGAGTTTTACTATGACTCTAAAGTAGGCTACACACTGTGCAAAATGTGTCCGGTTCTTGATGAACTGACCTAAATTCACACAGTGGGTGCCGCTGTCACACCCTTCCGCCCAACTTCCCCCAATCAGCTGATTGAAGGAGCAGTTTGGAAAATTTCTCAGCCGAACCGAGCTTGCACTGGTGGCTGCTGTTCGAATACAATGAAAACAGCGGGGGATTCTTCCATCCACGCTCGTAAGCGTTAATAGAGGAATCTCTTTGTTCAGCCCGCAGGTTGAATGAAGAAAATACACCCAGCTTAAGAGAATGGTGCTGCAGACATTCCCCAGCATACACCTCAGACTTTTAATTGGTTACAGAGGGTTTACTGTATATTATTCAGGCTGATGGCTCTCTCCTTTGCATTGCATGCAAGAATATAAAGAATTTTATAGCTGACGTTTTTTGTTTAGATTATACGGGACAGTATCTATACAATGCATCTCGGATTGTATTGTTCATTTAAAATGTCCACATTCAGACATTCATTGCAACTCTAATTTTTTTCCTGCATCCTCCTGAAAAGTTTTTCCCTCGGCCTGGAAATCCTGGCACTATTTCAAAATTGACTATGCATACAGCTGAAAACCATTGCCAAACAAAACGTGTGTACAGCGCAGTTACTATAAATATTTCATTGTTTCTGCTTGTTAATTGGCCAGCTGAGTAGATGTTTATGTGGAATTTCTGTTTTCAGGGAGAATATAAGTAACAAATGGGTTCATTTTGCAGCTATCCTAGATTGATCAGAATCTGTTCATTTTTTCCATAATAAGCCACCTTCTCATATTTATGGGAACATTTGAAAGTTTTATAGAAAATCCCTGTTGGAGAAAATATATTGTTTGCACTCTGTTCTAGTTTACATGCACACTTCTCAAAGACGGATAAAAGCCATTGCTAGGAGCCATTTTATACTGGTTGAAGCTCAATTGAAGTCAAAATCCACCCTAAAATTGGACAATCTGTTTTATGTGTGTAGTGGTGAAGCCATAGGGGGTAGAAAGCCACCACTTAGCTTTGTAATAGATTTTAATGCTGACAGGAACTGCCAATTCTTTGGGGGGATATCTCACTACAGACGTCCTGGATATATGTAAGTTAGTATAGAATTTTGCCAACAACCCATCCACAGCTGAAATATTATATCTTGATGGACTGTCCAATTAAAGAGAATGTGAGAATTGTGGAGGCTGCCATTGATGCCTTCTTGGATGTCCTATTGTAGGTTTACTTCAATGCTATCAGAGGCACTGAACCGGAGTAAATCTAGGGATTAGGAATGGTAACACCTTTCTGACACTCATTTACAACATGCTTGTTAATGACTTAAAAGTACTTATGTCAGACACAGTCGAACAACTAGTATTTTCTGCAGGAGGCCAGCGATTATGACATCCATACTGTGACAGTATCATGTGGGGACGGGGGAGAGTGTCATGTTCAGAAAAGTAGTAGATAAGATTTCTGATCTTATTTTTCAGGCCCACTGTGATTTTACATGGACTTGAATAACAATGAGATGTGGCATGCGCCCTTTCCTGTTGGAAATCCTCTCACTCCAGATGCTTGGTGTTCTCATTGGGTTCATGCTTGCTCTGTTGTTACCACCTACACTGGCAAGTTATTGTAATCAGTTCTTGGATCACTTTGCATCAAGTTGTGAATATCAAGCTCTATATAGACACCTTTTATCTATTAGAAGTGTTAACTCCCATAGTCCTGTACATATAGCAAGGTTAGATTTGTCCAGGGGATTTCTTTTATTTCCTCTTAGATGAGGCCGATGACAGGATCCCAGTATGATATGAGTGGTCATCAGCTGATCGTGTCAGCAGAATAAAGATGTTGGTTTGGAATGTACTTGCACTTCAAGATAAGTGTGTGATACCAAACAATGCGGTCACACAAGTGTTATCAACTCCAGTTCTCCAATTGGTGCCAACAGTGCATTTGTTTCAGGTAGAACAACTGTGTTGTTGTCAAAATAAGACCTCCATTCTGCCTACCCATCTGTGTTCCCTAAAGTAGGGTATACATGGTTATAATTCAATGTCCGCAGGTAGCAGAAGCTTTGCAATACCTTGGTTCTGGGATTCTATGACAGCCACCCTGAACTCCAACCCTCCAGTGCAGCAGCAATCACATGATCTCTCACCGTGAGCTCCTGTGCTCTTTGCAGGGAAGATAAGTGTTTCAGGACTAATGCATCTAAATGTGACTATAAAGGCAGCCAAAATACCAAGGGGTAACTTACTGCAATGACTGGGCTGCTTTAATAAGAATTATTTACTGGAATGGATATGGAATTCCCAACCTCTTATATAAGGAGGAAAATAAATGCCTACGGTAGTACACAAACACGGAAGATGGGAGTTGAGAAACATTGCCGTGCAACACATGCCTCATTATTAATGCATTATTAACGAAGATGATGAGGGTTTTGTGGGCCTTTCACCATGGGCCCCCTCACCACCTGGAGCTAAATACTTACTGACATCAATTACTGTAGTTTGTTAGACCGCAACCTCATTTAAGTTCATGTAAATATGTATTTTTCTCATTAAGCTAAATGTGTGTGCGTGTGTATATATATGTGTATGTGTGTGTGTGTGTATATATTTTTATATATATATATATATAATCTGTATCAGACTAATTCACCTGCTTTGCTTGTGAAATCTTGAGACCAGTACTGACAAAAGACTTGAGAATGATTAGGTTGAATTGTAATGCTATCTACCTATCATTTATCTATTAATGCCACAAAAAGTTAATCGATCTACCCACTGTCTTTGCAGCAGAGGCTTGTTTTAGGGTTGGACATAAGAGTAGTGGAATCCAGCTTTTAAAACACACATTTAGAGCAGCCAGGTGTTACATTCATAATAACCAGTTTGCTCCATTTACTACAAGATCTGGTGACATTGGAGGAAGTTGCTTCCAACTTCAGATGCAAGGCGTCAGAACTCCAGCAATACATTCTAGATTACAGACTCACAAGAAAACAAACCACAGTCATTTGACAGATCAACATTCCATAGTATGTATTCTGCTTTTGAACTTGTGTGATTTGATACATACTTATTGTGTTACCTGTCAGTAATGAGTTTACAAATTGCGATGATTCATCTCTTTAATAGTACAAAGAGATTAGTGGCATTAGGTGACAGCACACACAGATCTATTGCCAACTAGAAATCATCTCGTTTAAATAAACACATTTATATAAACAAAAAACGTTGATCAAAACAGTTATTCAGAAATGTAACAATAGACATTCTACCCCTGGTTTCAATACACATGTGCTGATTGCAGTGCTCTGCCCAACCAATCCTTTCCATGTGGGACACAGTGCTACATAAATGTACTGTGAGCATCCACCAAGCAGCATTATCTATCCAGAAATGGCCAAAAGTGGTACATCCGGTTAATTTAATTTTACTATCCCGTTATAAGGATGTTAAATAAGATTTATGTGGCTTTGTCACACTCGGAGATAATAATAAACCTCCATACTCACCAGATTTCTCCTAATTGAAACAATTTTGTATTGCATGTTACAGTCTTAAGCAGTGAGGGAAAGAACAAGTGCAGTATCCCATAGCAACCCGTTCCAACCAGAAATGATTGATCTCACAATAGAAATCTGTTGGTGATTGTTATTGGTTACTGGACTTTGCATGTCATCACTGTACTGATTGTCCAAAGTAAATGTAGGCTAGATATATTTTACTCCTTCACAATAGGATAGTATTATTGTCATGGAGGAACACTGTGTACATAAGAGCACTGCAAAAATTACATTTCCAGCAAGATGTATAAACATGATCAGAATTGTGCCACTTTTATAAATCTTAATTTGCACTCGTTCCAGTCTGCATTCTATAATTAGTCCAAAACACATTTAAATCCCAGTTGTATTTTCTGAACAACCATCTCTACAATGACCAAGCTTTAGCAACAGAAGACATAGTATGATCCGCTTACTATAGCTAAGCATGCATAAGACTTGGGTTCACATTTGCTTCCAATAGCAGTGAAAGTTTGAAATCGCTGACCTGTTCAATAGTACATGGGCAAATAAAATCCAGCAATCCTTTGACCACATAGTCTATGGAAATGACTGGAAACTAGTTTGCACTGTGCAAGTGCAAAACTGCATTTGTAGCATTCAATTTAAAAAATACATGTACGTTGGCTTTCTCTAAGTCATGGTGAAAGCACATCCTTGCAGAAAGCATGCAGCTTGAGAAAAGAATTGTGTTAGCCTGAGAAGTCTTTTTAATAAGGAAGGTTTTATATAATAAAGCCAGAAAGGCCCCATTCTTTAAGCAGAGATGATTAATGACCAGGCTACACTTGCATCTCTTGGTTACTGGTGTTCCTTGTTGTCTGACTTTCCCTGTTACCTGTTGCTAGCTGTGACTGGGTAGTCCTCGCCTGCAAGTTTCAGATAACTGGAGTTCAGCTTTTTTAGCCTATCAATAAACAGCTGTTATTTAAATCATAAAATAAAAATAATTTTCTTAAAGCCAACAATATGTATCTCGTATGGGGAGTTCTTCGTCACCCCTGCAGGCCACGTGACCTGACTTCTTGACATCTAACTGTTAGTAATCACTGATAACTGTTATCTTCATAAATCCTCTTAATAAACATTTGCTGAGGAGTATATTCCAACTTTAGGCTGGATGAAGAAAAAACTGACCAGATAGGTAATGTAAATAAGAATATTTTCTTACCAAGGCACCAAGAAGTTTCTTTTGAGTTTCCTTCATGGTCAAGGGATAGCCAGCAAAGTCATGGGGAAGTATATCCACACTACAGCCAGTTTGGGCTGCAATCTTACACCTCTGCTAACATTCTTTTCATCTGTTTGCGAGTCTCTGTCTCCATCTCCTCAGGATGATTCCCTCCCCCCACCTTTCCCCTTCCCCAAAGGAGCGTAGCCGGTTATGCAAATGTAGGATTTTTGCAGCTTGTAATTTCTAGAAAAGGGACCTATCCTCTCCCACTGCCATGTAAACTGAGAAGTGTGTCACTTTAAGAGAGTTTTTTGAGAGAATTACAAGAATACTATGACCAGCAAGGGCGGTTGATGTGGTTGGGCTGCTTATCTTCTTGATTGACATTAATGCCTCTTCACTCAACTAGCTTGTTCAAGTTGTTATTTAACTTTTGTAACTTTCTATTTTTATAGGCAGCTTCGATTTGTCAGTTTGAAGTTTAGATGGATACAGAACCAATGCCAAGTGAAAGTGATATTAAAGTCAACATTTTAAGTTATTTCAGATGCTGATTAAATCTCTTACAATGGATGCTGCTTCTTGATGTTGAAAAGTTTTAGGTTCCTGCAGAATCAGCTAGTCTCCTGAACACTGGCCCTGATATCCTGTTTTAGGGTGGCAAGGTCCTATGGAGCCACTCCTTTGTGTGCTAGTAAGCTGTGTGTGTGTTTCCACAAAGAGATATGTTGCTTAGAGGTGTTACATCACCATAGTCAATAAAGAGATTGACTGGGCTCTGGAGTGCGAGTTACCTTTTTTTCTGGTTCTGTAAGATTTGCGGAGGCATCTGCTGCTGCTGCACCCACCCAGTTTGTTTGGGTACTTTCTGGGATATATTTTGAATTTCCACAAACACACAGACACAGCAAGGCAAGACACTTCCCCACTCCTCCTTCTTCCCTTCTCAAAGCTAGCAGCTAAACAGCTGGAGACTGCTCTGTCTCTTGTAACTGGAAGTTAAGGGAAGCCAAGCTTAGAGAGTTTGAGCTGTTTGCAAATATGATGACTATAAGTACCTGGGTGAAAATGTAAAGATTATTTGCTGGGCAATGTATACTTCTTCGATCTGGATTAATTATTGAAAGAAAAGCTTTAGATTTTAGTATTCCTTTAAGGAGTGTACGCTTGACATCGCCCACTGGATTGACTGAGCACTTCTGTAGTTAGGGTACTTACACATGAGGGCCAAGATCACGGAGTCATACAACTTTTCTATGTGTCCTATTCACCCATTTCGTTTTATTCACACACCTAATCCGAAAAATGTTCATGAACAATATTGTCTGATCTCATACCCCAATCTTCCCGTGACATATGTCTTAAAAGAATGAAAGCATCTCAAAACTCTGCTCTAATATGATCTTTGTACATATAGAATCAGGCAGCCATCCAAACTGATCTATTATGAACACATTTTAGTTGAGAGGGGGTCAACATTTTCAGTGGCATTGACAGTTTATTGATTAACAGGTGATCTAGTTAATTCAATTCTATCATTGGCATACATGCCACAATCACACCTTGGGGGCAAAATAATTGTTAGGGAAATTGTTATTTTGTCGTCTTCATTTTACAATAGGTAGGGAAGTGCAGTGTCACACAAAACAACTACCCTCTCTGAATGAGGCTACATTCACATCGGGCGGTTCGGCCGCACGGATCCGTTGACATGAACGACGCATACATTGCTATGGGGACCGTTCATGCGACTGCACGTGTCTGCACCATCCGAACTGCTCCCTGCACTATTTTTGCCGCGCTGATCAGTGCGGTTTCCATACAAGTTTCAATGGAACCACGTTAATCAGCGTGGTTTTGGGCGTTTTTAGTTGTGTTTCAGCAAAACTTCCAAAACCTCCCTTGCGAGATCAGCACGGTAACCGTCCTGATCCGCAACCGCCCTGGTGTAAATGGGCTCTGACGTGGGTTGCAGTAAGACACAATCCAACTGTTATCTACTGTGCCACCAGTAGGACTATGTCATTCATTCTCCTATTTCTCCCTCTTCGCCCAAAACTTTTCTGCCAAGCACCACATAAAAAGCAGACAATTGGACTGTAAATGTCAGTAAGAACCAGTCCCCTCCAGTAGACACCAGTTCTTGTATGGGTTCTTTCACAGTGCTTCTAGAATGACAGACACCTAGCTTCAGGCAAAATTAGGATCCGAGCCCACTCACAATGAAAGGGTTCTTTTAGTTTCTTTCAGTTTTTGCTGAAGTTGTCATTTGATGTCAGTTTTGTTTTCCACATTGCAAATTATATTGATAACAAAATTAAACAATCCTAATAGATAAGCCCTGATCATCAATATGTAGTCAAGGTTTAACTCTGAGCCCATTGTATTGAGGGCTATGAAATAGATGAAGGATCTCTATGAAGCATGTATGTCTTTCAGAATTGAAGGTATTTTAAACAAAATATCTTGATGTTGCCCAAAGCTGCTCTGGAACATTAAAGACAGTAGTTTGTAAGCCTTTTCTTTTCTTCAAACACTTGTTTTAGACATAATAGATATCAGAGAATAAATAAGAATATAAAGCCAAACCTGCAAATAGTCAGCCAGTGCTTGGAGCATATATCATTTTTACTGATTATCTTTATCCAAATGGTGCAGATCAGTCTTTAGACTAGAGGGAGGTGACATAGTTTTAAACTGTAAGTTGAAGCCCCTTCAAAGAGCACACTGTCTACCCCATGGCTATTGCACATGTCACATAGATTGTAAAACACAGGTATGATTCACTCTTACATGTGCCAGTCACTTTTAGCACCTACACATTAATGGAAAGGCGTTCAGCAACACAATTCCTATGTAATAAAAATCTTTACTTTTCATGTCCTCCTCTGGCTGAGATCTGTAGTTCACCAAGAAGACGCAGTTTGACTTTTTTGTTGTTAATCTTGCATACTGCACCATTCAACTTATTTTCCTTGCACCCAACAAAAAGTTATAGTTTTTTTTTACTGAACACAGAGAAATGCAAACAGACCTGTGCAGAAGGAAACATGACTAGAACATATTTGTCTAATATTCTTTCCTTAAATATGTTGTTTTGTACATATGTTCTCTCTTCTTGAATTTGCTGTTCCCACCTAACTGCGCTATACTAACTAAATGATCTCCGGTAAAGGCTTACTGAAATTACACACAGCAGAGGCATACTGCTTCCCCTCCTCATGACCATTACATACATAAGCACAAATAAGACCTATGGCCTATAGCTTGTGCAGGACTGTCCAGAATCACCTCCTTTTAGGGAGTTGTGGTGTGCAATGCTGAACATGTGCTGGTGTATGCAATGGAGAATAACAGCCTGGTCGTAACCCTGCTTAATGCGAGGATACAGGCAGGGTGTTAAGCTCTATGGCAACTTCAAATGTGCAAAACACAAAAAGTCCCCAGCAGGCTAGCTGGCAGGTGAAGCTGGGGATTTTTTGTGTTCCCAATGTGCGCCCTGCCTAAAAGGCTGGTTATAGATTTATGTAGGAACCATTTTTTCTGGCATCTACAATGCCTGATTGCCTCGTATGCAATCCGGGCTGTCTGGATAAGGCAGACACGGCCCTCTAATCAGGCATCCTAGAGGTCCGCCCGCTGGGGCCTCCTAAGGACCCCCTTGAGGAGCGAGCGGCGGCCCAATTAGAGAGCCGCATCTGATGCAGCGGTGACGCCCCCCCCCGCTACGCCACTGGGAGGGAGTGAAGACAGCGCCACCCGGTGCCTGTCACCCGCCGCCCTTCACCCGCATCTCATCCCCCACAACCCACCGCCAGGAGCGGGCCGGGTTAAGGACCCTTATGGGCCGGATGTGGCCCGCGGGCCGTAGTTTGAGGACCCCTGGGTTAGGAGATGTTCAATCTTAGAACGCACAAGGGTTTTTTTTACTGTGCAAGTAGTAAACATGTGGAATTCCCTTCCACAGGCAGTGGTATCCACTGAAAGCGTACAGAAGTCCTAGATGAGTTCTTCAGTCACTAAATATACAAGGATATGGGGAAGTGTTCAATACACATAAATACAGACACACATACACACACACCCGCATAGGTTTAACTGGAAGGACCGTGGTCTTTATTCAACCTCGCCTACTATGTTATGTTACCAACAATTTACACAGCGCTTTTACATACAAAACATTCACATCAGTCCCTGCCTTCAAGAAACTTACAATCTAAGGTCCCTATTGCACATGCATTAGGGTCAATTTAGACAGAATCAAAGTAACCTTCCAGAATGTCTTTTGGAGTGTGGGAGGAAACCAGAGTACTGGGAGGAAACCCACACAAGCACAGGGAGAACATGCAAATTCCTTGCAGATAGTGACCTGGCTTGGATTGGAACCAGGGACCCCCCAGTGCTGCAAGGCAGAAGTGACTGCATTATTGACATAATTTCAGAATTTTCTTTCTGCTCAAGAGTATTATCCTTGTCGGGTATTCACCTGGATGGAAATATATTGCTGCACTGCTGTGGTGGCACCATCAATTTTTGTGGTACAGGTTTTCTTTCAGATGTGCAATTGTTTTATTTTGTTCTACTCTCTCTTACTGCGATTTTGTGCATAACAAAAAGCGTCATGCTTGGGCATAAGCTGCATTCCTATATGTTAGTTCATTGATCCACACAAGAAAAACTGCCTAACATTCTTGCAAAAGAGAATAAAGTAACCCACCCAGAAACCTAAAAATTGTAGATTTCACTAAGGTGAAATTAATCATTCCAGAATTCAAACACAAATACTTAACATTTTGTTTATTATTAACATTAGGTTTACCAAATAATGAGCGTTCTAAAAGAAAATCTGACAGCGTCACATTAAAATGCCCATCCCTTATGTGTGTTACAGTTTTGCCTTTTAGCAGCAATCAAATTTTAAGCTGCTTCAGGGACAATTCAAGGTGTGTGTATATAAACTATGCTATCTCTAAATCTTCTATTCTTTGTACAAGATGAGTTGTTTCTGATACTTTGTAGAATAGATTTGAACCTCATTATATCAGCTTTATAATATTTCCCCTTCTAGTGTATTTCCAATGCTTTTTCTGGCACTAGCATACTTTCTGGATGTCTTTTTGCTTGTTTCCCAAGATTCTTCTTGCAGGTGTGTACAGGTGATCTTATCTCCTGCTCTTTCACCCCCAGGCTATTTGGTCTTAATGGTTGGGCAAGACAGGTTCAGACATATCTCCGTACTAGCTAACTAATCTAAACTTATTCATTGACATGACCTTGAACAACCCCAATGACCATTGGCTGGACAATAGCAGAAGTCCTAGCTATGAGAATGCTAACATGAGCAAGATTGTTAAACAGACATGGCAGCTGGATTTTCAGTAGACATGGTCATTATTGTCTTTAACCCCTTTTAGTCTGTAATCTGTATATCAACACATATATTAACACAAGCATGATGCCCCCCGAGCTTGGGATGCATTAAAAATCCTCCCTTTGCTTGGCTGCTAGCTGTCAGTGCCTGCTGTTACTGACAGCTCTGGTCTCCACTGAAGTCTAAGTGGTTCCTGATCATGTGATCTAGTGATCACTATAGGCTGTATTGACAAAATAAGCCTTTAGCCTGCAGATGGCACTGAGCCTAAAGGTGACAGTGTTCATCTGTTAGATTCTGCAGTTGTCAAATACAATTCCAATATTGAAAAAAAAAATGTTTTACACATTTGCCAGCCTAAAAAAAAAATAGAGCTGGGTTTTTATCAAAACAATGTACCAAAATAAAGCCTCTGTCCTTTGTAAAAATATATGCTAACAATAGAGATGCACCGATACCGGTAATTCGGTATCGAGTACGAGTACTATTATTTTGTATTGACTCGTCACCCGGCTTCCCGATTAGCAGGGAAGCCATGCCCATGCTTTTCGTCACTAGATGATGAGAAAGCATGGAGCTGGCTTTCTGGACAATCAGGAAGCTGGGCACCATGTAATGACGTGGCGCCCAGTTCCTGATTGGCTGGGAAGTCGGCTCCATGCCCCCTCATCATGAGGTGATGAGGGAGCATGGAGCCGGTTTCCTGGACAATCAGAAAGCCGGGCGCCACGTCATTACACGGCGCCCGGCTTCCTGATTTGCCAGCTTCCTGACCAATCAGGAAGCTGGGCAGCGAGTCATCCGGAAAACCGGCTCTATGCTCCCTCGTCACCTGTGACGAGGGAGCATAGAGCCGGTTTTCCGGATGACTCGCTGCCCAGCTTCCTGATTGGCCCGGCTTCCCGGCCAATCAGGAAGCCGGGCAGCATGTAATGACTCGCTGCCCGGCTTCCTGATACCGGAAGTATCGGGCTAGGCATCAGAGCATTTGGGCGAGTACCAGTACACACCCAAATACCAGTATCAGTATTGGTGCATCCCTAGTTAATAATAATGATGTAGGTAAATTAGTCATAGTGTTACCAACGCATTCGGATACTGCTAAATATGGCCGGGTATTTTAACTATCAATTCTGGTTGTGAAAGGGTTAAATGCGTATTCTGAGAAGAAAACTCCATGCAAGATATTGGTATTGGAGCTTCATGTACAGAGAGTGCTCAATATCATGTATACACCTAATAATATATCCATATCACGTACCGAACAATGAGTAGAGGTCACCCTTTGCCTTCAGAACAGAGTCAGTACTTCTTGAAAAGCGCAAACCCTAAACTGTGTTTTGTTGGATTTTATTCCATTGTATAAGAAAAATAAAAATGCCTCCAGTATTTTGAGGAATGAAGGAAGTGGGGAAACCTCTTTTGAATCTTGGTCAAGAAAATTTCATACATGTTCAGTGAATTTAAGATTGGATAATTGGTGAGGCTATGAATGTTATGTGACTTTGTCCTTGTGTTGACGGAACTACATTTCAGCCCTATTTAGCCCTTAAGGCAAATACTGCACAAACAATCTGAAACAATGTCTGCCCTCAAGATGTTTTATGTATTTCCAGAAAAAACAAAATACAGTATATCATGACTGGTGTTCCTCATGTCAGAAACCAATGTTATTTAATTCCCCAGGTTTAAAGCAGAACTCCAAATTGTTAAATACTCAGATGAAATACATATATCGGAACTGTTTTACCTGCCAGAGGATTTGTATTTCTATCCTTCCAGTGGGAGATTTACACAGCTTTGCCACACATCACAGCCCTGGCAGGACCCCTTGACTATCTTTTCTGCTGCAGTATGACTTTTTACACGTAGAATACTTGTTTATTTTTATTGTACAGTGAACATTAAAAAAAATGATTTCCTTTCCACCATGGCCCTGTCACTACAGGGTGACTTCTGCAAGCAAAGCAGGCTGTAAAAGTATAGAGAATATACAGAAGTTACCTTTCAGACAGTCCATGGGGTTGATTTACTAACCTTATAAACACACCAAGGAAAATGTATACACCTCTGTAGTGTGTTCCCTCCCAGCATGATCTATGGGTGGAATCTAAACACCTTTGTAGTGTGTACACACCCAGCAGGTGTGTTGTGCAAAGCCCTGCATGAATTGCAAGGTGATGTTGTGTAAATTAGCTCTACATTGTGTTGCTTGCGTTGATGAATGCAAGGAATGTAAATGCATGAGCTAACCATTTTTGTCTAAACTGTGAAGCAGCATTATATATGCATCATGTGCATGATTTTTCCATGTATGGCATTAGTGGGAAATATGCTTTTAGAGACTTTTTGGTTGATAAATACGTTTTGCTGTGTGAAAATCACACGCACCTGGTGCGTGCGTGTGTTTAGGTTAGTAAATCACCCCCCATGTGTTGAAAGGGTGCCACTTTGCGGCTCCCGGATGCTGCATGTATTCCACTCTTTGGGTAATTGGAATTTCTGCTATCCCGCTATAAGCTGTGGATTCCCCCACCCTCTCATACGATCAGCTAGGGGGACCCACAACATTCGTTGGCGGGAGCAGGCATTCTATGCACCTGGAAGTGAGGAATGCATGTAGTGGGTAGAGAGCAGCGAAGTGGCACATTTTCAACTCACGGACCACCAGTTAAGGAAAAGGTAAGTAGTACGGTAAGTTTCTTTTATAGCCTGCCTTGTGTGAAGAAGTGACCCTGTGGGCACAGGCTCACTTTTGGTAGAGAGAGATTACCAGATCCTTGAAGGGAACATAAGGCACTAATAGGGGATACCTATATATAAAAATAGAATTGTTGCTCATAGCAACCATTCAGGTCTCCACTTTAATTCTCTAAAATGCACCTGGGAAATGAATTGTGGAATGTGAACCACTGTAGCTCTCAGTTTGGGAACAATTGAGGCAAACTGGCATGTTGCAGCAGCCAGACCTGGATTTCACTTTCAATGTGGAAGCTTGGCCTTCAGGACACTTGACATGATCAATGAGTTTTTCTGCTTTACCCTATGTTTGATATGAATTAGTTCTGGCTTCCAGTCTTTTTATACTTTAATTGTGCTATCCCTGTTCTTCATTTCTATGTTATCAGTTATTACCAGTGTTAACCAGAGTACTCCAACTCCATATCTGGAATCTTTTCAGAGCTTTACTATTTTCAGAACTAACAGAGACAAAGCAATTTAGTAAAGATACCCTACAACAAGGCAACTGTATATTTGGTACCCACCCTTATGATTGCAGCTTACCTGGTCCAGTACTTACCTATATCCCTGTACCAATGATGTTCACTGTAAGGCCCTGCCCGCAGTCGCACAATCTTCCTTCCCAAAGCATCTCTGCCGGCTCCTACACATATGCGTGGGTCCGAGGTGCAAATAAGCAGGATGCCAAAAATCTGGGGGGGGTGCTTTTTGAAGAAAGCCCTTATGATTCCAGATAGGGCCACACAGTAAAGATTGCTGGAATGGGTACAGTACTAAAGTAGTGGACCAGGTAACAGGTGGGCTTTACTCAGGGGAGTGTGGTTTGCCTTGAAGGACAACTTGTACCAAAGAACCTCACTTTTTTTTCCTGTTAAAGGAGAATTATGGGGAGAGTGAAATACATTCTTTCCCATAATTAGAGCCGATGTGTGACACTGAAACTCACACGTCGGCTCTATTGATCGAGAACAAAGAGTGATCACAAAGCACTGATCGCTCAGTTTCTGATCTTCTCCCTGCGGAGAGCGGTGACTGACAGTCATCACTCCCTGCAGGGATTTTCCCCTCTTCGTTCCTCCAGCACTGATTGGAGGGAAGGACAAGGGTGGGGGCGGGCACAGCTGGCTCTGCCTACCAGAGAGGCAGAGCCAGCTGCCAATCAGGCATCGGGAGGGATCCCAACAATAATGTCATGATCTGTCCCGGCTGCAACACGCTCTGTGCTGTCAGCATATAGGGGGCAATTATGTGCAATATGCAGAGTTTTGGGTCACAGAAGAACATTAGTAAATATCCTCCTGTGACGCTAAAGAGAATTATGGCCAGAAAAGGTTGTGCCATAGTTCTCGTTTAAATAAAAAATTTACAGTGATTTGTGAAATCTGTTGGATATGTGCAAAAAACAAACAAACCCTGTTTATCCTCTCAAAAATGCAGTGAGTTTGTAACTTCCTGTGCTCTCTGCCTCTTCTGAAGGTTATCAGCACAACATATACCAGGACTTTTACAGCGGTCTCCTTTTCTGCATTTGTAGCAGTTATTTTAGTCCTTGTTTTATTGTCCTATATTTGCTTGCCTCCAAATACACAGGGCC
This sequence comes from Nanorana parkeri, assembly GCF_000935625.1. Taxonomy (NCBI): domain Eukaryota; kingdom Metazoa; phylum Chordata; class Amphibia; order Anura; family Dicroglossidae; genus Nanorana; species Nanorana parkeri. The sequence continues at coordinate 367,741 of NW_017306318.1, forward strand.
CCGAGTGGTCCTGAATTTTGTTACTAACCTGATATTTTAATTGCTCTGTACTAATAAACAATCTCTCCAGGGGACACAGCTCTGCTCATTTTCTTTAGATATTATTTTTTGGTATAATCTTCACTGTTTTTGGTTACATTGCGGGTTACAATTTTTGTTTGATCCTACATTTTTGTGTCTGTTGTAAACCACTATTCAGGTTCCCAACTGTTGGAATTGTTTGCAATCACATCAGGGATTCTGGCCCTAGGAGGAGTTACTTATTATTATTTAGAAGCCATTGATCCTTTTGTGCGTTGTTACACCCAGACCCAGATTTGGGAATCTATCACTTTATTCGATTGGCTGTTCATGGATATAATGGATACATTGTGGATACATCAACATTGCACAGTACAGCTGTAAATGTTTTTTCTTTGAATAATAATGTGAATATTCTGTAATGAATGGCATTTCTCTTTAGATTTCCATGAAAGTTCATTTCTGCAACAACTAACTTTCGAAAACATAAAAGTTTGCTCGTTGTTACCCTTATGTGCCATTAGTCTATTTGAGGAATCAGAAACAACCTTTTGTGCATTACCTCCATCTGGCAGATTTCATATTGCTATTGCCATCATATATTTGGACAACTTTATGCTGATTTCACTGAACAAGTTTAAGTGACACTAATCTCAGAAGTTAAATCTTAAAATTACATTCACATTACATTCACTTCTTGGAGCGGTGACTACTGTACAACACACACAGGGACCATGGGGAACAAAAGAAGCCACCCTCCAGAAGGAAGGACAGTGTCAGCACCAATTCAGAGATGATTGGAGGCTCTACAGCCGAGTGATACACAAATAAGACATTTTGTTAATAGTTAAGGTACTTGTATGTAATTTTAAGATTTAACTCCTGAGATTAGTGTCGCTTTAAAATGCATCGAAAGCCAAAACTTGAAAAACGTTTTTTTTTGGTTTTTTTAATGTTGGACTGTGAGAGTTGACCCTGGTGAGGAGTATGAACCCATGTGAAGTTTTTATTTGCATTATTCAAATGTGTTAGGAAGATTTACTGTATTTGCCCAGGTGTTACCTAGATTGAAAGTGAGGAAAAACCCAACAGTTTCAGTTTTCAACAGAACAGAAATAGAAGGGAAATCTTAGGGAGAAGCTGGTTTGGTTGACCACTAACACTGGATTTCCTATAGATTTCCTGACACTTCCTGTTGTGTCTGCCGGTCAGGAAGTCAATGGAAATCTCCAGGACACAGACAGCAAAACCTTTCCCAAAGGTTTTATCGATTCCTTATTCTATAGCTAAACTAAAGCTTTTTATACTTTTGGATAGACATACTTTAAGGGCCCCTTCGGACCTATGCGTTGCAGTAACACGGGTTAAAATCTTAACATGCCTTATTGCCATGAACATACTGTGGTGTGTTGAGGTGCCATGTTTTTTTTTAAATCGGCATATTCAAATGTGGGGTGTTTCCCTAAAGAAACACAGTCTAATGTGCCACATAGGACCAAATGAATGGGCACTATGGGTTTATTTTACAATCTTTCCTACATACGCTTCTCCAGCATTCTGGTTGGACAATCTATGACCATAGGTTATGCTCATTTTAAAACCCTATGACCACTGATTGGCAGGTATAAAAGAAGTAAAAAAAACAAGTAAGTATGATTGTTGGTGTCTCATGGGCACAGTAAAGGGTTAGGTGTGTATATATTATGTATGTATTCATTTATTTCTACTTATTTTTATGTAAAGGTGATTTTCTTCCCTACAATTATACTAATATATGTTGCTTGGCCAGTTTAGATACAGATCGTACTTAGTTAGTACTCCTTGTTTTCTTGCTTTTTTTTTTTTTTTTGTGACCTGGGTTAGTTGATCATACTGCTTGCAAAATCAGAATATATGTCTAGATTAATTAAAGAAACCAGCGCATTATGAAAACTTTTTCCGAATCAGTTAAATGAAACTTTTCAGTTGTAGGCATGAACATCTTTCTGATTGTAACAGATCTGCGGACAAAGTTTGCTCATTAATGTGCCACATTATTGGCTTATGCACTTTAATCATCAAGAACATAAATGTAAAACAATAAGCTTTGTAAGGCTCCTGACAAAAGGACATTTGTATTGGTAATTGGTACACTGAAAGCCTCACACTGATATTTCTGCTAATGGGCCGCTGTGCCCTGCAGGGGGGATTTGTACTAGTTAATGCTATTTATTAACAGCATGTATAGGTGGCAGAGGCTGCTTTTGGAGAATGCCTATGTAAAGTACTAATGCAGCCTAGCTAAAAAAACGCACACAAATTTTCAAGAGATGCTCTGTCTAAACAGGTCTGTAGAACACCGCTTACCACAACAGGGTATCACTTTCTTCTGGAATTTATCTTGTCTACCTGACTGCTCCCAGCTAACAAAATCCCTGTTTGTTGCTGGTATCATGGCCTTATAAAGGCTCCTAAATCCTAACCATGAAAATCCAGGCTAAAGGGTCATTGGTTTGACTTTTATGTGTATTGTATTATTCCTCTGCAGGTGCCATTTTATATATATCTATATATCTATATATATAGATATATATAATATAATGATCATTTTGTCTAAGGCCTGGTTCACACCTAGGTGTTTTTGAGCAGTTGGAAAAGTGTTTTTAAATGCCCAAGACAAGAAATCCCATGATTTTCAACGTCCCTTGTTCACAACTGAGCAGAAAAACGCCAGCAGCAAAATGCCACATGTCCGAAAAGGTACAGGAGCTTCTTTAGTCAGTTAAAAGCACGTTTGTCCCACAGACTTGGGAATTCCCCAAAACGCACGGCAGAAGCATGTTGCACATTTTCGTGAGCGTTTTCGCGTGTTCTTTCATTATCGCAATGTTTCATAAGTTGCCAGTCAAAATGCTTCAATGTTTCAGGGTTCTGAGGGTCCCTACTCATCAGGGTTGTAGACTGGTATTGGGGGAAAGCTGCCAGAGATCTAAGGGCTTCTGTAATGAAGATATGTTATTGAAAGCCAACATTGCACCAGTAGATGGTTTAGATCCTTGGTTTTCAACTGGTGGGTCGTGACCCAAAAGTGGGTCGTTTGCCCGTGTTCAGTGGGTCGCTGCATACTTTCCACTTTTCTAGGTGAGAGACTCCTCAGCCTCCCCCTAGCGCAGCACTGTCAGTTCGCGTGCCAAGCAGCCATTCAAAGAGTGTCAGCTTTAGGTGGGGTGGGCTGGGGGTATTGCCGCAAGGGAGCTCCATCCATACCAGAATTGCTTACAGCCCCCTCACGTGTCCTATAGAGGTACCTGGACCAGAGTGACATCACATTCCGGCTCCCGGCACCTCTACAGGGCACACAAGGGAGCTGTACAAGCAATGCATGTATGGATGGAGCTCAGTCACAGCATAGAAGCCCACACTGGACCCCAGGCTGAGGATCCACTCCAGTTCTTGTAAGGTAAGGAGACTGGGTGGACCATACATTTGTGTGCGAGAATGTCTGTGAGTGTGTGAGATTGTGTCTGTGGTTGTGTATGTTTGTCAGTGTTTTTGAGGGCCTGTTCACACTAGTACAGTGTGTTAATCGCATAGTACCATGCGATTAACACACTGTACCACGCAATCAAACCTAATGTGCGTTCTGGTGTGGGAGGTGTGTTGCGTTGCCATTCATTTGAATGGTACCCCAAACGCATCTCCCACCCACAGTTCATACGCCCGCACCGTAACGTGCAGTATCCTAGTGCCATTAATGTTCAATCGCAGTGACTTAATGACCAAGGACAAATGTGTGTCCTGAGGTTACACAGGTTGAGAACCACTGGTTTAGATGATGTGCAGTGATGAACTGCTCTAAGACTGAATGTTACAAAACCTGATCTAGCTGCTACTACCCCTCCCCTCCAATCTCAATAGGTATAAACACGAACTCTCAGGCAACACAGGATCTGGAAGCAGCATACAACATTGTTAAATCGAGAGAGACCAGACCATAGCAATGTTAACATTTTATAGACTAATCTAAAATATAGGTAAGCGGTGAAGAGATTACTACGATCTCGTAGTTTAGGGGCCCCTTACCTGATGTGCCTAAAGCAAATGCTGTTTTTTTTTTCAATGACTAAAGCGGTCAGAAAATATCAGAATTAGAAAAAATAAATTTAGAACCACAAAAGAAAAACCAGTCGGGTCACATACATGTATGTATGAATTTTGTTGGTCTTGCGTCATTGCGGGCGCCTTGGGCTTTTGGGGACCGATCATTGCTTATGGCCAAGTAGATAAAATTTCAATTATTGCAAAAATGTTTGCAATGCAGCTCCATGAGAGGTCCAGAAAGTAAGGCAATTGAGTTACAATGTAACCTCTTCAACTTTTATTTGAAGGGATTTTTTAAGAATCCTTATCACATGAGTACCACTTGTGTCTTCTATTCCCCACAAGCCATCCTAGACAATTGCTGGGGTTTAATGACATGCTTATGGCACGGAGGCAGGGTTGTAGGTAAATTAGATAATGCATCTTGTATTCTCCTAAGCTGCTTATCACAACTCCTCTAAAGTATTGTTTGTATTTATTGAGGAACGGACATTTTTTCTTAGGGGAATAAAATAATTACCCTGTGACCTTCAAAACCCCACTGGTTCTTTTTTTGCAAGTTTACTGTTTACTTCTTGCTATGCAAAGCACATTAGCTGAGTGCATGGGGAAGAAGCCTTTTTCAAGCTGAATGGCTAACAACTGGGCCAGTCTATATGCACCTTAGTTTCATTAGCAGCTAATGGGTGATCTGAAGTACAGGCACTCCCCGGGTTACGAACAAGATAGGGTCTGTAGGTTTGTTCATAGTTGAATTTGTATGTAAAGGTGCCCATACACTGTGCGATTATCGCACGATAATCGCGGGAAATCCTGCGATCGTACGATAATCGCAAAGTGTATGGCAGGCGTGCAACCGTTTTTACTGTACAGTCGCACGTTTTTTGTCTAAAGGAACATGTTCGAAAATCTTACGATTTTCGGCTGGTTTGTGGCATGCTCGGGAGACAAATGCCGAATGGGCCGGTGTGCACACGCGCACACTGCCCGTTCAGCATTGCGGTCATCGGAAAGCCCGCCCCTCAGCGAGGCGGGCTTGTGATGATCGCAAGTACGATCTGCCTGTCCAAGATGGGCAGATTGTACGTTTTTTATATTACTTTACAACCATCGCAAGACTAACGTCTTGCGATGGTTGTAAAGTGTATGGCCACCTTAAGTTGGAACAGGTAAATTTTTTAAGTGTAACTCCAGCCAAACAAAATAGTTTTTAGTTTTGGATAGCATAAGGAAGGGTTAACCCCCTGTAACGTTTGTTTTGCGGCCTGTGCCCCATTCAGAGGATTTCACCTCACTTTCTTTACCGGAGACATTTGGATTTTGAAAATTTTATGTTTGTCCTAGAAACAAGGATTGGTGATAAAGCTTTGGTGGAGACACCTTTTTTTCCTTAACTCTTACTGGAGTGAATTTTCCTTCCTAGGGGTAGATTTCCTCTCACTTCCTGTTGTCTCAACGACAAGAAGAGAGATTAAATCTTTCTAATGAAGATACAGACAGCTGTAAAAACCTCACAGTGACCTGGGAAAAGAGACAGGCACCCCTCGTCTGCACGTCTAACAAGAGCCAACTTCCTGTAATGTACATACAGTACTACGGACCAGACCAGAAAAGGCGGGCACTCCTCGTCGGCACAAGAGCGGTAGCATTACAACTAGTGGAATGTTGTGTGGTACACTTTGGCTGCAGCTTGAGACCCCCTGCTGTACAGTAATAGCCCCCATTTGTTAGTACGAGTCGTATGCAAGTCGGATCTTTGTAACTTGGGGACTGCCTGTATCTCAGTCATACAATCACAAGCCGTATTATAAGCATATTGACTGATATATCACCACCAGGTATGATTGGCAAAATTTGCCTTATAGGGTACCTGAGAAAATACTTAGGCTGAAATTGCTGTATTCTCCTTTTTGAACATGTTAGTTACCTGGCTGTCATGCTGATCCAATGGCTGCAGTACTTGCTGAGTCACTGACCTGGAACCAGTATGCAAATCAGGAGGTCAGCCTCTTCTCTGGCTTTACTATTTACTTGTTAGCACAGAAAGCGTTGAGAGCAGAGACAGCCACTCAACTAGCATTTTCAGAAGGAGGCCTGCAATGGGTGACTCCATGATTTTTTCAGCACAATATTCCCTTGATGGAAGCTGCTAACCTGTTCCCTCTGCATTGTCTCTATAGAAGAACAACCCACTCAATTATCTCAGAGGCCAGATAAACCCTCCAAAACTTTTTTTTTTTTTAGGAAATATGTTCATGAGAAGGAAAAATGAATAAGCAAGAAGAAATTGTAGATCTAGCAGAGTACTTTCCCAATTTCGTGTTGAACATGACGTTCCGTGCCATGAAAGGTGAAAGCCATTTATATTGAGAAATAATATAATATTTTTGCCTAAAGCAGCCTTAGTCCTGAATATGAATTGCAGCAAAGATCCATTAACACGTTCCCACTGGATAGATTAAATTAACAGTCATGTGCTAATCACCAAGTCTCGTAACAGCTTTTGTTTCTCGGGGTAAACATTGCAAAGGGTCTGAGGTCATAGGAAACCTGCTAAATAGTTTTTTATGCAGTGCTGAAGAGTAACTTTTACCAAAGAGTTGAAGTCGCAAAAGAACTTTAATTATTTGTAAAGCAATGCACATAGTATTGTTCCACCCACCTCTGCTGTGCTATATGGTGACATATTATTAGACTCTGCAGTTTTCTAGACCAGCCTTTCTCAACCAGTGTGCCAGGGTTCTGTCTTCTTCAAGGGTGCCTGGAAAAGTTTGCATAGCATCATGCCTTTCCATGATGCAAGCAGGCAGGCCACAGCCGCCAGCACCGTGGAAACTTTGTCCAGGGAGGGTGGGATTCATTTAGAAAAGGATGAAAGTTTGCCCCCATTCGGCAGCCTCACAGGAATGTGATGTGAAGGGGGCTCCTGATTTGAAGGGAACTAATGTGACAATGTGCCTCACACTTTTTAATTCACTATTCACGACTATTCACAGGAAATTAATGGAAAAGCAAAAGAGCCAACATAAAACAGTTTTCAGTGACCATTTCTACTCCAGAATGCATAGCAGTTGTAGAGTCTCAGAATGTCCTGTGTCTTCAGTTCCCTAGTGTTTGGCTTCAACTAGGCTCCATATCCCATTTTATATTGTCTTTTGTATGTTCCGTCCTATTATTTGATTACTTTGGGCTTTTAATACTGTATGCAGTATATGGGGTGCTAGACTATGGGGTCTATTCACTAAAGGGTGAAGAGTTTGGAGAAGGCAGGAGAAGTGAACAATCTAGGCCAAAAAAGCTGATTTGGAGAAATTCTCCAATTCAGCTCAAGTTCCAGTTCAGCTATGTTGTCCTAGATTGCTCACTTCTCCTGTCTTCCCAAGCTCTTCACCCTTTTGTGAATAGACCCCTATGTGTGTTCTTAGAAATATCCCCCCGTCTGAGCGCCCAAATACTCCACAATATCATGACTTTGAGAATATGGGTAGAGTTGGCACATGGTCTATATGACGTTGCTTGGTGCCTGAGCAGTCTACAAGTAAAGGTCTACTGCAGGAAAACTCCAGCCACAGGCATGACTTCCAGGGGCAGATGCAGTATGGAATTTGTAGTTGCACCACAGCTGGAGTACCAGATTTTGCCCACCCCTGGTGTACAGGGTACAAACTAGTGCTCTGCTTGATTTTTTTTATCCTATTTTCTACTTCACAGCACAGGTACAGTTCAATTTTTTCAAAGGATGACTTGTATGGCTTTTTATCTTATTCTTATTATCTAGATGTTTTGAATTGAGATTAGTTTAGGTTGTTTTAGGATACGTGAATGTTTTCTAAGGTACCTGTAGATTTATCCAATCACTTGTGAACGTTTGATAGGAAAAGACCACGTGTCGTGGTTGGTAAGGTTATTTGTTAGGTCTACTGACGAGACAAGGACAAGAGGCACAAGAAAAAGGTTTATATAGCTCCCCAGATTCTCACAGCTGTAAATCATACAACATATTAGTCACTCAGGGAAGTTAACAATCGGTCATATAAGTCACCAGCAACTTCCTGCTGAACCAGCTGTCCCTTTTAGGCCCCGTTCACACTGAGCTATTTATCGCGTGGTAATTCCCGCGATATCGCGGCTATTTACCGCGCGATATCGCTCTCCAATGCATCTCAATGGGGCTCTGTCCGTCGCTGTCGCGGGTCGTGCGTCGCTACAGCAGGACCATTTTTGGAGCGGACAAACACGCGATAGTGCGCAAATTGCAAATCGCGCGACAGTGTGAATGGGGCCTTATGCATTCTGGGACAGTAGGTGGGCACTAAATCTGGAGGAGCAGAAGAGGTGAAAAAATGGCTTCATGGTTTAAATCTTTTTCATATTGTTTAGACGTTTTAATTGACATGACAGTGTATAAAATCACAGTATCCAGTGGTAAAGTACTGTAGATGGCTCACACTGTTCTCTAGTAAGGGTGGAAAGGTTTAGTCACATATCAGGTGTTTACTGCTTGAAGTCTCTGGGATTGGAATCTCTTTGCCTTCTATGAAGAGATCTATTGATAAAAAATTTACATAGCTAGTCGTCCACACAAAACTGTATGTACATTTCTTTGTTCTGAATTAACTAACATTCACTTATTAGTTTTAGGATTTTTTCACACAACGTGTAATGATGTGGCTGTTGTGCAAATGGGGCAAAATCGAATGTTCTAGCGGTATTTCCTCTTTTGCTCAAATTTTACTTGGGCTGTTGGAATGGCCTATTTTCTCTTCTGGTCACTCGTTCTTAGGCTATTATTTTAGGCAATTTTCTCTTCTGGGTAAATGTTCTGACACATTTGCACAGTGTCTGTCAAAGTTCTCTATATATCCCTATGTTGGATTTGTTATGTTTGCATCAGCCCTTTAGCGGGAATAATGAAAAATGTAAGTACTCTTTTTGTACTCTAATAATAAAATGTGTCCATTCCCGAGTACAATTCACACATAAATGCTAACCATTTAGAGATACACTATATTGCCAGAAGTATTGGGATGCCGTCCTTTACACGCACATGAACTTTACTGGCATCCCAGTCTTAGTCCGTAGTGTTCAATATTGGGTTGGCCGCCCTTTGCCGCTATAATGGCTTCAACTCTTCTGGGAAGGCGTCCTCAAGGTTTAGGAGGTTGTCTATGGGAATGTTGGACCATTTGTGAGGTCAGGTACTGATGTTGGAGGAGAAGGCCGGGCTCGCAGTGTCCGCTCTAATTTATCCCAAAGGTGTTCTATCGGGTTGAGGTCAGGACTCTGTGCAGGCCAGTCAAGTTCCTCCACCCCAAACCTGCTCATCTATGTCTTTATGGACCTTGCTTTGTGTACTGGTGCGCAGTCATGTTGGAACAGGAAGGGGCCATGCCCAAACTGTACCCACAAAGTTAGGAGCATAAAATTGTCTAAAATGTCTTGGTATGCTGATGCCTTAAGAGTTCCCTTCACTGGAACTAAGGGGCCAAGCCCAACCCCTGAAAAACAACCCCCCACCCTAATCCCCCCCTCCACCAAACTTTACACTTGGCACAATGCAGTCAGGCAAGTACCGTTCTCCTGGCAACCGCCAAACCCAGACACGTCCATCGGATTGTCACAGAGAAGCGTGATTGGTCACTCCAGAGAACACGTCTCCACTTCTCTAGAGTCCAGTGGCGGCATGCTTTACACCACTGCATCTGACGCTTTGCATTGCACTTGGTGATGTAAGGCTTGGATGCAGCTGCTCGGCCATGGAAACCCATTCCATGAAGCTCTCTATGCACTGTTGTTGTGCCAATCTGAAGGCCATATGACGTTTGGAGATCTGTAGCTATTGGCTCTGCAGACAGTTGGCGACTGCTGTGCGCATCAGCATGCGCTGACCCCGCTCTGTCATTTTACGTGGCCTACCACTTTGTGGCTGAGTTGCTGTTGTTCCCAGTTGCTTCCACTTTGTTATAATACCACTAACAGGTGACCGTGGAATATTTAGTAGCAAGGAAATTTCACAGAAAACACCTGAATCCAATGATTTAAAGGGGTGTCCCAATACTTTTGGCAATATAGTGTATCTCCTTAGTTACCGTTAAACCATATCCTGCTTTCAGCCTAGACTAGTTTTTCATTAAACAGCATTTCTCTATTAACATATTTAGTACAGAGTTTCTGGTGGCCTAACCAACTTCTCTAGGGCGGCAACATAGAAATTAAGCAGACCGTTCCCATTGTGGGCAGAAAGAAGTGGAAACACAGATCCTGTTTTACACAAGTGCACAAGGCGATAGGTGCCATGTGCTTCATGGATTGGTAGAGGGCTGGCAAGCGGCATGTTCTCTTTAACAATAAAAAGGTACATTATTTAGAGCATGAGGATGCAGCTGGGCTGCAGATTAATTTGCTGAGTGTTTGGTGTTTTTTTTTGTGTTGTAAACTTTGTGTATTCCTTCCTGACCAGAGATCCACAATAATACCTGATTTATACATTTTGACCTTAGCAAGGAGACTCTGGGGGAATGCAGTTACATTGACATTCAGATCAGGCATTTTCTGCAAGAATTTTCTACAGACCTGGCCAGGAGCCATGCACCATGTTGAACACTGCTAGCATTTTCTTTCTAATACATATTATTAATATATTTTGTAGATAAAACTTTTCATTAAAAAAAAAAACTTTTAATGGAGAACAAGCCTGCAATGCACACAGCGGCTTGTCCTGCTGCTGAGATCTTGCACAGGTCATTTCGGCCCATTTGATTCTGGCTCGGAATGATGTGCATATGCAAAGTCAAGGTTTTTTATGTTTTGGTTCAGGTAAGGTTAGTGTTGGCTTTATTTGGTTGGTGTTTGGCTTTAGTTAAGTGAGGGGGGGGGGGGGGGCAC
>NW_017306318.1:378967-392971 GCF_000935625.1 Nanorana parkeri
GATCAGCTCTTTTCTTTTTGGACAGAGGGAGAAGAGTTAGAACCTCAATCAACCTTTTACTGCAGTCTGTATTTCCTCATTTTGTTGGAAAATGTTACTTCCTATTTGACGGGTAACACACAGCGTAGGTACTAAAGGATACATTTTCCTACTTCCTGTCTGTTTGACAGGTTACAGCCATAACAGGAATTTAGGGTTTTGCTTCCCCAAAGGAGACACGGGTAGCAGTAAAAACAAATTGTTTAGTAGAGCGAAAGGTTTAGAAAATCTTTCTGGGTTTGATTGCAGTCTTTGTCCCCATCAGGGAGACTTCTCCTAGCTTCGTATTCAGGTGAAATTGACATAATGTGGCCATTGAAGGTCAATTATGTCAGCATAAGCATCCCACCCCTTGGTTTATGAGCAACTGCTGGGTGGACAGTTCCCTGGCCTACAGCTAATTGGGTGAGTGGTTCAATGTAGCTTGGAGGAGCTCAGATTTTGGCTGGACTTGGAACCTGAGCTCATCCCTAGATGGGACTGTGTGAGAATATAAGTAGACTTTAACATCAGGATATCAAAGTGCAGAGGCTGTTCACAACACATTACTGCCAAATTGGTGCAAAACCAAGTGAAAAAATCAATATATATACTCCTGGGCATAAGTAAATAAATCAATTTAAACTGCTAAGCATTCTCTTTCTCCAATAACTGTTTGGCTTACTTGTCTTTATCAGGAATAACCAAATAAAACATGATGGAGAAAGAGTGTGAATCAGAATCCGTGTGATCTGATCTGTTTTACATCTTTGGCAGTACCTGCTGTACCACACTGACAATGTGTCTCACTGTTCCCAGGATTCTCACACCTATCACCCACAAAGTCTGGGAGAGCGGACACTGTACAAGTTCATTTTCACACCTGCTAATTAGCAGCATGTTTCTTAATTAAAATAATTTATGAAATTGTAGATTAGAGTCGAGAATAGAGAGTAGATGAACCAGATTTTGTGTGTGTACTGGACAGTTGTGAAGTGTAGATGAACCAGATTTTTAGAAGCTCGCCCTCATGTGCCTATGCTCCCATCTTTGTGTTTTACATATGAAAAGGTTACATTTGTGAGGTCATTCTAATTTAAAGACAGTGATGAGAAGGCTCTGTGTATATCAAAAGCATGTCTGATTGTTTTGTTGCCAAAAAAAAAAAAAAGTAAAAGAAACAAATTTACGACTAACGTCCATTGGCGGCAGGAGAGCTGAGAAAGGCATTCGCTGGTGTCTGGGCAGGTGGACGTAAAATGATTTCATGCCATAGCCTTAAAGGGAAATGTCTGCAATATAGCTAAATGCAGAGCGGAAACAAATATATAGACAAGTTGTGTGACTAGAGTTTTGCAAAGAATTGGAGATCCACTGTAATCTACCCATTCCTCCTGTGTGTTCTGTTGCAATAGGGCATAGGGTGTCAAATTTGCATGGTTTCAGTTTTGCATATCCTGTGCTACTGCCCCTTCATGCTTATTCACTCTACATATACCTAATCACTGCATTGCCTGCTATTTGTACAATATACATACACTGGGTCAGAGCACCACCCCTGCCTTATGCATTATACATATACTATATCAATGCCTTGCCTACTGTGTGTACATTGCCCATATGCTGTGTCACTGCCCCACCTCCTGCTTGTACACTATGCATTCACTGAACTGGGCCAGAGACCAGATTAAGCAAGCCGAGGTGCCAATATAAATAGCCTTACTCTGCTAGGCTTGCAAAAGGTTTGTCACATATACAAATGTATTCTAGTGGTCTATATCAAGCTAGTCATGCACAGCCAGATCTCTCACCAATAATTTCTCTGTGAAATGGCAAGCGCTTCAACTTTGGCAAGTGCTTATCATTACTGGAAGTTAAAGTGGACCTATACTAAATCAGCCAGTCTTATTAAATATTAAAGCAAGTATCACAAAGTGTCCGCTGTTACCTTTGGTTAGCCAGGGACTCTTCCACTGTGTGCCTCTCTGAAACTTTTTGTTTATAGGGCCTTGATATCATGACTAAGTCTTGTCAACTGCTGTTTTCATATCCAAATAAAGTGCCCTTATTGGCAACTGAGGTCTTCTTGTTTGATAAGAGAATGAGCGTTGGCAGACCTGAGTCATTTACAGATGTTAAGAGCCTTGAAGTGGCTGATGATCTCACTTTAAAGTTATATTAAATGTTTTCATTTAAAAAATCTGGAAGCGTAGAGTCGGCCAATTAAGCCTTGTATGGGGAGACATGTCAGAGGGCATCCATATGATCCAGCACACTCCTTATCGCTGAAACACCTTGAGAAGTGGGTGCTGCTGTGACAGAACAATGGTTGGCACCATCAAATCCAGCAGTAGAATCACCAGCTCACCAAGGTTTATGCAAAATGCAAGGACATTTATTACTACAAAATAATGATGTGATGTCTTGGGACCACGAAAGGACATCAAGGGAGTGAGTGGTGGAGAACTTGTGATGCTCGATTTGAGAACATTGGTGTGTGCTGATGACACAACCGCGTTATTCTATGTGTTAGCGGGAAGGCACAGTTTGGCAAAACCATGGAAACCTTGTCCATCAATAAACTGAATAACAAAGAGGTTTTGGAATGTAGTCTATTGTATGCATTCTGGTACATATAGCAGTGGGACAGACCGTCCTCAGACCACAGCTGCAGCATAAAACCTTTACTGGTTGAGGGGAAGTCTTGGAATGGTGGAATACGGACTCGTTAGCATCTGAGCTTGTGTTTGCTGAAAACAAAGAAAATTGCTTGTTTTTTTGTGTGGTTTCATCTCAGCTGCTTTATATACCCACATAAGCCTAGAGTTGAAAATAAAGATTGCATCGCATTAGGATGTTATATGATTTCAGTAGCAAAACTGATACATGAGAAATAGGTACGGTGTATTGTTTGGCACTGTTACATTTTCTTCTCTGATTTAGATATAAATCTCCTTGTCCTGACATAATTGGTTAAGGGACTTCACATCATCAGTCCTGAAGCGCCAGGCAGGATCTCGCCCTATAAAATATTTTGTTCGCGGTTACATTTATTTTGCAGCCATATGTTGATCTATCGCTTACTGTAGCACCAGTGCGGAGAGCAAAATGAATTTAGCAGGTCTCAGAGATGTAGCATATGTTATGTCAAATGCATTTGGCTTTGTGGCAGTGTAACAAATGAACTTTTCTGATGCACGATCGAGTATTATGTGGAGGCCTGCCAGGCAAGTCATTTAAAACTGCACAGGGTGATGACCTTTGAACATGACCCTTATGAGGTGAGATGTCTTGTGTCTTGCTTTCCTCACCTGTTTCTCTAATGTTCTTTCCTGGTCCAAACTCCTCTCTCATTCATTAAATCAATCATTATGACATGGGGCATTTCTCCTCAAAGAAATTGGGTAATAACTGATGGTCGGTGAAGTAACTTATAGTGATACAAATGTTCTACAGTCAATGCACTGGGCTCAGGCCCAAATATGAGGAAAGCTTACATATAGCCCATGTCTAAGGTGAATATATTTTGGGGACATTTTGGTGGTAGAGTGTCTTTTCGTTATTGGAAATGAAATCGCTCTAGACATCATGGGTAATAAATGCTGAATGGGAGTGATTGGTGCTGGGCGAGGAGGTTGTATAGAACAAGGGGTTAGTGTGTTTGTAGGGTTTCATATAGGGCAGGGCTGGACAAATCCCAGGAGCCAGCTAGGCCATGCTCCATGAGGGCCCATTCTCACCTGATGCGTTGAGGCTGCACTAGCCATTTTTTCCAGCGCAGCCCCAACACAAGATAAGGCAATTTGCCTTGTCGTGGATGGACACCATTCACAGCTTCACATCTGCAGCAGAGTGGGATGTGACGCAGAAAAACTGCCTCGTACCTGCTGTGCCTATAGAACTGAATGAAACGTCACTTGCAACAAAGCAAGCCTACAGGAGCCTACAAAAAAATTCTCCTGACTCCTGAATTCCATATGAATTGGTCCTCCCCTGGTATAAGGTTACTGTGAGGGTTAGGGATGAGGAGTTGGCATATGTTTTAGGAATAGGATTAAGTTTGGGAGGGTTCAATATTAAAAGGGTTAACACATTTATAGTGACTGCAAAAGTGGAAATACACTTTAAGTTCCAAAGCGATAGTAACTACCTCCATTGGGATCACCTGGTATCCTCGGCACTGCAGGGAAGTTATTCCTGACATCAGGAAGTGCGCAAACCCTACTGGCGATGCGAACACTCACACAGAGTGACAGCAGGAGACCTGCACCATCACTGAGCACATATCGCTCTGTTGTTATAGAAGAAGAACCCAACATATCCTGAAGGTGAACAGTTCTAATACCATGGGAGAGACTTGCCAGAATCCTTTTATTTCTTCTGTAGTACACAGAACTTCTGTAGGTAAGAGGAATCGTCTCCCAACTTTCAAGTTTCATCATCGGCCTGTCATAAATCTCACACAGCGACTGAATTGGGTTATTTGAACTTCTTTTTTTTTTTTTGTAACAAAGACGGCATATCTGTGTGTCCTGATCACCTGAGTGACAGCAGCATGTCTTTTAACATTTTGTCTTAGTAATAGGCAGCTTAGACAGGGAATATTCATAGATTGCATGTACCCGCTGACATCTTATGCAGATGCATGGTTTTCACCCAGCTCATAGAGCTGGCATCGGATCTCCATGGTTTAGTTTTTACTGGCCTTTGAGTAGGAGGAGGGCCAAGCAGTAAATTGACCTGCAAAAAAATAAAGTGTACTTTGGAAAATCAGACCCGTGAAGATAGGTCGCCAGCCCTTCAAAATGCAAGGAAAATATTGTTTAATGCAAATAGCATCACATAATTCAAACCTGCCAAAGTTTTGGGGCTGCACAGGGTCTCTTCCTTGAGGGCCCATTCACACCACATCATCTCTAGACCAGACCACATTGTTTCCGTACCCAAAATGTATCCTAATGTATCCCGATGCTATTTCTGGCCTCTGCTCACACCAGCGCAGTCCATTCCAGACCAGACCAGAAAAATACTGCATGCCTCATTTTGTCTGGTCTGGAATGCACTGGAACTGCGGGGCAGGTTCACACCATTTTCTGGACCAGATTTGGTCCGGAAAATGGTGGGAACCTGCCCTTAGGCAACATTATTATGTTGCTTTTAAGAAAGGGACCCAGCACATCCATGAAACGTTGGCTTTGTGATGTTCTTTGCAATAAATTATATTTTCCTTGTATTTTGGAGTGTTTCTGACCTATCTTCACATCTCCAAGGTTCTGCACCGCACCATCCGTGGAGGTCACTAGGAGCACCTACTCTGTATGGTGTGCAGCAGGCACTTTCAACAATCTGGAAAATCAATTTGCTGCAGATACTTTCATAAGTTTTAATGATTTGATTTCCAACCAGAAAGAGTACATCATCTGATTTAATATTGCAGGTCCAATTTGCATGCATTTTCCACATATATATTTGGAAACAATATACCATTATCAATGTTACCCTTTAAATTGTGCTTTCTACTCAAATCTTTGAGCAAACCAGCATTGAGAGATGTGTAGCGATGACTAAATGTAGAAGAAATCGATAATCCAAAATCACCTGCAGCATTCAGACCTTAATGCAAGGTTGGTGCTTGAAGTGACAACACGGATGGCGCCGTGTCAGATACAGTCCATATTAGAAGTCACCAGCACTCGATGATGTGTGCAAGTAGTAAAGCACTTTTTATTAAATTGTCACATGCGTCATACAGACAACGTTTGAAGGGGCCACACAGGATCCTTTCTTCTGGGGGACATAGTGACTTAGAAGGGACCCTGCTTGGCCCCGAAACGTTGGCTGTATGACGCATGTGAACATTTTTAAAAAAATGTGTTTTACTTCTTGCACACATCATCGAGTGCTGGTGACTTCTATTATAAATTTAGAAGAAGGCGCACGGGGGTGGGGGGGTGTTACCTTTTTATTCTCTCCATAGGTGCATAGCAATTCATGAAAGGGCTGCTCAAGGATAAGGACCAACAAATACATTCATGACTTTTGCTGCACTTTTTATTTCCGCTCTTCCTCATCCACCTCTTATCATGACGCCACAGTTACTCTTTTTCTCTTTTATTTCATAAAGTGGTTGAGTGAAGAATCCAGGACAACAGCGGTCCTCATTATATCCAGCCAAAGCCAAAGCAAGTTTAAACCCATCAGGTTAAACTGTTCAAACACACGCAGTTTAAACAAACAAGCTGACATTTTAATGGAGGATTTTGTACAGAAACAATAACGTTTAGTTGCGGTTTTAATGAGCTCAGGAAAAGGGCAGTAGATCTCCACAGACTTGATACAGAAGCTAATAATGCAAGTGCAAATAGGCAGCATATATCAGTGGGATTAGCGCAGGTTTTACACTCTAGTAGAAGAAATAGGAATGTATGAAAGTGTTATTGTCTTCTGAGATCTTGTTTCTGCCTCCTCTGGGGTAGGAGGATCCGTTGCGTCCATGAGATATGTGTTCTCCAAGAGTCAGATCTGGGCGTCTCTGTGCCTAGGCTAATGTGGTACGAATCTAAATACGAAATCACGGCACAGCGTCAACACGCTGCTGTCACTTAGCGCTAGGTAATTGCATTTAATAAAGGGCTGGCAATTACCATATTGCATTTACAGAACATCCGCAGATGACATTGTTGAAATTTATACAGACAAAGGGGGTGAATGAAAGGGTTTGTGGACAGATGTACAATCGATCCATGCGTAAAAATATCTCAAATTTATTGTACATAAAAATCGTTTTAGTTGATAAAAATCATAAATAACATTATTACATACATTAGTGGATATAATATCCCAATTTTAACCAACATGATTCATCCTTCCTTTGTAGGCAGCACAGAATACATACATGCATTAATTTAATAAAATAAAATTCTGATACATATCAGCCATGATTGATTCCAATTGATACATTCATTGTGTAGTCTCCAAGGTATGTATATCAACATTCATCCCTACGTGTTTCGCCTTTTGGGCTTCTTCAGGGGTTTAGATTAATCTATCAGAGGTAAATTGTACATATGGTTATTGTATATCATTAATTTGGGCATGCCCATCTTGATGTAATGCCTATGGTAAGTGGGGGGGACACACTGCTGGGATTACACCCATGTGCAGAAGACCACACATGGAGCAGGTATCTGGTACTCACCTATATAGAGTACCTGGAGGTGGGTCGACGTGAGGAGGACCGGGATGAGGTGGATGGCTAGAATTAGCCCTGCCATCACATACCGTCCGTCATCTCTACCGGGGTCTCAAAGGGAGGAATGCGCTAGGCAGTGTAAGAGAGCCAAACCAAACCCCATTCGGAGCAGTGACCTGTAAGGACCAATTAGCAAAAATCAACCAATGATATTGCTTTTTAATTGATAAACCCAGTAAGTGACATTGTGCAAACTGCAAAAAGTTAAAATATATATATATGTACGTATACATATATATATATATATGTGGTATAGCCAGTGTTGGCTACCACTGTATACAACCTTTTGAGTGTGCCATGTTCTATGAATAAATATGTGTTATATGGACTTTGTGCAATGATACCTTCTTTGCATAAGGATAAGTGGTGTGAGTGCAGAAAATAAATATATAAAAATATACTCGCATATATATATGTGAGAAATTGCTCCTCCGTTTCCTATTGTTGAAATTTAGCCAAGGAATCTCCCTGCAGGGAAGGAACGTACACTGTCAGGTTTCATGCAGTACGATACCGTGTCCCAGTGCATTCTGGTATCTCCTTACAGTTAGATCATGTGCACATGACTATTGTCGGTCTATAGAAAGAATAAAGAGATGCCAGAGAGCAAGATCAGACTCGTATTTGGGGGGGAGTTGACTCTTTTTTTTTTATATTCTTGTATCTTCTAAAGGTAACAATACACTTGTTGTGGAGAAGTCCTGCAATAGTAGAGGATTCAAGAACGTTGCATAGCATTAGTGGAAGCTTTGCATGGAGTTATACCATTTTGTAACACTATTCAGCCTTCTCTCTTCAGAATTTATCTTCTATGCGTTTGCTAATTAGAAACATGAGATGGGGACATAGTCTGCCTGAGCAATGTGCTGGGAGTGGAACTTTGTGTACTGGGTGAGTCAGAAGGTACAATGTTAATACAGCTATTCTTGGTCAAGAGCAGGAGTAGGCAACCTTGGCACTCCAGCTGTGGTGAAACTGCAAGTCCTATCATGCATCTGTCTCCCTGAGTCTTACCTGTGGTTGTCAGAGGCTTGAAATAAATCCCTCATGGGACTTGTAATTCCACAAGAGCTGGACTACCAAGGTTGCCTACGCCTGGTTTAGAGGGACTGACTTTCCTTAGGTGACTGTTTGATATCCCTTTGTGGTCAATATAGCCCTACACAGAGGGTAACTTATTCTCTCCCTCACTTTTCCAAAATAAATGCTTACAGGAACATTGTATCTAAAACTCTTTGGGGCAGATGCTGAACATCTTTCACTGCAGAGGAGAGATATGTGTAGAGCATTGTATGAATTGTTATTTCTGTTTTCTTACAGTGCTCCACTCCGGCCTTTTAAAGACTGTCCTAGTAGAACTTACACTGAAATATGGGACAAGGCTTTATTTACAATGCTGTGCCACAGAGCTACAGTATGTCTGCCAAGCCATGTCATGTTTCATTAATGAGTTGTGGCAAATTCCGAGAGCTGCCTTGGCACAACATCCTATTCTTTAGCGTGAGAAACAGTCCCCTATCTGAGATACAGGGAAAGGCCTGAAGCAGTGCGTGTGATTTATGTTGTGTTTATGGATCGGCTTGTGACCCACGGCCATGATCCGAAAATAAGTCATGCAGTACATAAAATGCCATACGGCCTTTCATATGTGTCAGTGGCCCCACAGCAGCCATGACTTGTCACAGTGGAGGTAGTCTTCTCTGTAAGCCAGGTGATCTTTCATACAGTGCAATCTTACAGCAATAGAAGTCCTCTCCCTTTTCCAGACAAATGCCCCGTCTACCAAAATGTGGTGCTGGCGCCCATCAGCATGAATCACAATTGATTTTTCCAACATTTACAAACTAAAAGATGAAACCTAGTAGATTTCTGTAGGCAGTGGTGTCCATAGGCTTTTTGCTGCCTGAGGTGTGCTGCTGGTGGTGTACACAGCCCTCTGCAGATACACAACTGCAGAACTCGACTCTTGGCAACTTGGCACACTGTGAACGGCGTCCTGCCAAGCCAGCGGCATTACTGGTTGCCAGAAGCTGGACGGGACGCCAGCCAGAGCATCCCAGGTGGCTAAGAGCTGGACGGGGAGATGTGTATGGCCCTTACATATAGCCCTGCCCGGCTCTTGGAATGCTCTGGCTGGAAAGGGGGCAGCACAAACATTGTGCAGCAGAGCGACCATGCCGCTTTGTTTACCGTCAACCCATGTGACCGAAGGAGATGCCACCTGAGGCAACAGGCTGCTTCAATAACGGGAGGGCCTTGTCTGTAGGTAACGGCTCCATTTTTTTCTCTTCTTAAAGTGAGTCTGTAGGTCTTATTAAGTAGAAAGAAGCAGTGTAAACACTCCCATTAGGCCTTTTTGAGTGCCAAAACCTGTATATTTGCCCACTGCCACCTAATTTAGACCTTCACATTTCACTGTGTGTTGCTGTCATTTTGAAGAGAACGTGTAGCCTATGCACAGAGCAAGCAAAGATGTATTGCTGCTCGTCCAGAAACCTTCTGATGATATGTTTGAGACGGACAATTCTTGTGTAGCAGAGTTCAGACTTTCGCCCAACTGACCTTGCTGGA
Source organism: Nanorana parkeri (assembly GCF_000935625.1). Lineage (NCBI taxonomy): Eukaryota > Metazoa > Chordata > Amphibia > Anura > Dicroglossidae > Nanorana > Nanorana parkeri. The sequence continues at coordinate 388,809 of NW_017306318.1, forward strand.
CATTTTTTGCTGGTGACCCTGGGAGGTCACTGGGAGCAAACGCCATTTCATTATTCACATGTCATAAGCTGACAGGTTCCCTTTTGTTTACAAATACCATTGACACTCCTCTGATCTTACAGCATAAAAGTATCTGTGGCGCTCAAGGTAGCCGCACGGTGGCACCATGCAAACACTGGCAGTAATCACAGGGATTGATCTATTTATTTTGTGAAAATGTCACATCGTGTCATCATCGTGCTAACGTTTGGGGACCTCGCAGGAACCCTTCATCAGCGACACAGTGACACACCACTATATAAACACATCAGGCCAGGTGCAAAAAGAACAACCCATTACGTCATAATGATGTCATTCCCGGCAAAATTCAAAAAACGCACATTGCAGAGCAGAATGAAAGAAACGTCAGTGAGGAATATAGAATTCACGCCCAAATCGTACAGCTGTTCATGCTGAACATGTATTGCTAGTGACCCTGGGAGGTCCCTAGTAGCAAAACGCCATTTCATTATTCACATGTCATAAGCGGACAGGTTCCCTGACAGTCAGTTCAAAACAGAACTGACGAATAAAACTGACGAATAAAAGTAACAAAAATATATCAAATCACTTCCCTTCAGTATTTCTAAACGTAAGATTTTCATAGTAATCTGTACTGACTGGTGTACCTATAATATGTCAGAGAAAACCCCATGCACCCCGCTCCAAGCCTCATTCCTAGAATATTCTTCTCTTGTGGTGATACTTCATCACCGCCAGTTTCCGTGTGTTTATGAAATGTATCACTTTACAAACGTATTGATATACTTATCATATAAACCCACCATTCTTATCTTCTACAGGGCAACAGAAAAGAAAAATGTAATGTATGGCAGCTTACCGCTCCTCAGACGAGGTGCCTGCATTGCTTTTCTTTTTTCAGGCCTTTTCCCTTTATTTTCACCCTATAATCTGTACATAAGGCACTCCCCTGCACCTTCGTGGCTATGCTCACTCCTCCACTGTATCTACGGAGGGAGCCATGGTTGTCACACAGGCTGAACTTCAAGCATGTCTACCTTTGTTCAACTCCATTACATAGGGTATGGATGGGATGAGTAGTGTGCATAAGAAAGATAAGGATGTCTGTGCTTTCTTTTCAGCTCACAGGAAGTGACATGGACACGGTATTTCTAGCAAGAGTAAAAGCTATTTCCTGTACTTGCTTAGCCTGAAAAAAAGAAAATGGCACTGCACTTGTGTTAAGGACTCGGACATCAAGAATCCGACATATATCTGTCCCCGGGCCAAATTCAGTACACAGTGTGCACACTATCAGTGAAGAAATAACACACGCTGATACCCTGAGTCAAGAGTAAAAATACTTCTTTTTTATTGTTTTGCATTGTTGTGTTTTATATAGGCAGCTAATAGTGTATATGTAAACATAGCGTTTGCGCTAGCTTTCTAGGTTATAATTGGACTGATTCATTAAAGCGTAACCTCCTTCAAATATTCCATTAGGAACTACAAGTCCCTCTGCTATGATGGCTGATGTGTAAATTCTCCCTGTGAAAGGATCTGTGAATGTATGAGGTGGCTGTGTAGGCAGAGCCATGCTGAATTAAAGAACATAGACAAGCCTGCAGGGAGAAGAACCCCATGATTCATGTACGTTGGGGGGGAGGGAGGGAGTTGTGATATGGCCATGTTTCATGTCACACTCTTAATACAGCTTTAACATGAAATATGGTCAGAAAGGTAAACTGAAGTTGTGTGCGTCGGTCAGCCGGCATGACTCGATCAGCTGATTGAAGGAGTCGGTCGGAAAATGTTCGTACGAACAGAGCCGGCAGCCAGTGAGCTGCCAGCTCTGTTGGGGTATTGTGAAAGGGGCCAGCGGCCGCTATCGGAATACAGAAGCAACAGCAGGGATTCCTCCATCAACGCACTCGTAGCATTGATGGAGTAATCTGCTTTATTTTTTGTTCAGCCCGCGGGTGTATGGCCAGCTTTAGCCTTGAAAGACACGAATAAGGTAATTCATTCCATTCACAAAGCACCCCTCCTCCCCCTCGCGTTTGACACAAAGATGGAGTTGGACTTTAAAGCGGTAATAAAGGATTAAAGTGAAGTGGTGACTGTGTTCTCGCAGAGTCCACCATCTTCACTCGGGCCTTCTGCTCATATCGGTCCATTATTCCTGGGAAGGTGATAACAATAACAGCAGCACAGTTACAGTGTACGGTATGTTCAGCAAAGGTTTGTGGCATCAGGGGAACGTCCTGTGAATGTTGTCTTACAATATTTACAGACTTGGTTGTCAATATTTGTTCTTGGAATCCCATTTCTGTTGTTAATGGTTCCGTGGCATGCATGAGCCGTCCTCTTCTAGTCTTCCTATCCCCATCACAAACCTCATGCGGCACATAGATACATATTGCCTTCTAATGCTTATAATTCTGGTGCATTAAATGGGGATGAGCGATCTTGTGTGTCGTATTATGTCTGCTGGCATTCAGGTAAATGGAAATGTGCATTATACTGATCTGGAGGATTCCAGGAGCAAAGATCTGGGGGGTGTCAATGGATTTGTTAGTGGGTCTTTGGCTCCCTCTGCTGCTTGTTTTATGGCAGCGCGACCTCTCTGGTAGTAATTGTAGCATTAGGTGGTGTTCAATGTACAAGATATAGGGGGCCTCCGCTGCACTCCCCGAAGTACCCAAGGGGCTGTGCGTGATATTCGTATATGTAATGTTACAGAAGTCTGCCCGAAACTGTAGACATACTACAGGAGATAGTTAAGGACTGTGACCACATTACAGGACTGCGTGTGGATTTTATACTTGCTGCAAGACACCAACATAGACTTGGTACATAAGACTGCTAAAGATTACTGGCTCACAAATCAATGATGACCTCCCACTAGTGACTGTTGGGGTCTGAGGACATCACAACAAGTATTAAAGGGCCTCAAGTGGCCATTAGGCTGGAGGCTGTGTATATAATCAGGACCGTTATGGGTCTTGAATGGGTAATATAACTAGGGCCATTATGGGTAATATAACCGGGACCATTATGGGTAATATAACCAGGACCATTATGGGTAATATAACCAGGGCCATTATGGGTAATATAACCGGGGCCATTATGGGTCCCTAATGGGTAATCTAACCAGGACCGATGCGTTCTAATCATATACTTTGTATGTTTGGGGAAACTCAGATAGTCCTGGAGGACTTGATGCAACATTGTGTCCAGTGAGAAGTATAATCCAGCAGCAGAATGATCCAGCACTTGGGCCTGTTGGATGGACTTTTATTAGCTGGAAGTGAGGCCGTGTGTTACGTTGTTGTCAGGTCCTGTTCCCAGTATTTGTACCTCGCCTGCAGTTTACATTTGTAACCAATGCCTGCCGTGTGTGTGAGCGCTATATATAGGTGAAACTCGAATAATTAGAATATCGTGCAAAAGTAATTGCAGTAATTGCTGCAAAAGGGGCCCAAACCAAGTACTGAGTACATATGCATGCTTGTACTTTTCAGAGGTGCGATATTGTTCTATGTACAATCCTTGTTTTATTGATTGCATGTAATAATCTACTTTTTTTGAGGTTGTGGATTTGGGGTTCTTGGGGTTTTCATGAATTGTGAGCCATAATCATCACAATGATGACAAATCACAGCTTGAATTATCTTGCTTTGCATGTAATGAGTCTATCTCATATATTAGTTTCACCTTTTAAGTTGCATTAGTGAAATAAATGAACTTTGCACGATATTCTAATTATTCGAGTTTCACCTGTATATAGTTTCATTGTAAAGCTTTCTTAAATCAGGAGGTAGCCCCAGGTCTCCTCCCTTCACATCCCCCATGACCCGTGTAGTCATACAACCTAATGGCAGCAGAACATGTGGGTGCTTGCAAACACATGGAAGCTTATATTCCGTGTGCTTCTAGATGGAGAATGCATGATAAATAGAAGTGCTGAAAGCCGAGGTGTCTTTGGGAAAACAAACACAACAGCATCTCAAAAAAGAAGTGTCAATGTGTTCTTTCAATTGGCATGATTGCTGTGCAACTCCATAGGAAGAGCGTTTGTGACTAAGGGTGGGCACATTGGTATATTCTTCTTGGTATATGTGCACATACAGAATACACCGGGGTCATTGAGACGGTTGACA
>NW_017306318.1:392986-400685 GCF_000935625.1 Nanorana parkeri
GCTCTTTATGGCAGAAGCACCATGACTTTCCCATTGCTCTGATGTCATTGTATCTGCTCATTATTTTTCCCTGTGTGCACATTATAGTGGAGGGAAGACAATAAACGTTGTTCCTGTGTGGAGCAGAGCAATGATGAGCGGCACTGGGAGGTGGAATGGAAGGGAGGAGGCTTGGAACAGAAGAAGTGTCTCTACAGAGCATTTAGGAACAAAACAAAGTGATTTTCTGTGAAAGGTAAAGCCAAAAAACTCTGCGGGGTGATTTGCTGCTTTGGTCACGTCTCCGTTTTTCACTTCACAGCAGTAACAACAAATAGAAAATCTGTTCCCAAATTCTCTTTCCTCCCCCCAGTATTTCTCCCACTTGCTGCTGTCTGTGTATTTCCGGTTTTTACCTGGTCCTGCATAACACAGTAATATGTTAAATCTTCATCGCTCGCCCCCTACACTGACCTGTCTGTAACAACTGGGGGAGAGCAGATTTATTCACATTGATGGAATCTCTCTCGGAGTGACATTTCGTTTACTAACGCACTGTGGGGGGAATTGATGAAACCTGGAGCAGACAGAATCTGCAGTTGCCCATGGCAACCAATCAGCTTTCCTCCTCTCTTCACTTTGTTCAGTTAATATCACGTACCTGAGGCTGAGACTGGAAGATGGGGAGGCGCCTCTTGCGGTTCGCGTCCTGCGACCCCTGGAGTTTGGAACAGAAGGGCGCAGGGCAACGAGGAGCACGAGTGCCGAAGACTGGAAACGAACACTGCGTGGGAGCAGCTGAGAAGAGAGGTCAGGAAAGCCAAGGTCAAATCCGGTCGGGCAGGCAAGGTACAAAATCGTAAGGCAATCTCAATGTCCAGGAAACAGGCCGGGGTCAAGGGCTGGCAGCAAGCAAGAGAGTAGTCCAGGGCAATCCGAGTCAGAGGCAGGCTTTAAACAATACAGGAACACAGGAGACAACACATCAAGCTGACAAGACCATCAGACATGAAAGAGAGGCTGACTCCTCCTTAAATAGTCCCAGGAACCTGACAGCTACCTCACTTCCTGTGTGGTTTCCCGCACATTTTGCCGCCATTCCCGCGCATACGCCGTTTGCCGCGATTTCTCGCGCATGCGCAGTTTGCCGCGATTCATGCGGTTAACAACCGTGCCTTTACAGTTAAGCTTTAAAAATGAAAGAAGCTGATTTGTTGCCATAGGCAACTGCTTCAGATTCTGTCTGCTCCAGTTTTCATAAATGTTCCTCAATGGGTCATAAATAATGTTTTTTGTTTCTTTTTGAAATCTCGGTCTCACTTTTATTTAATCACCCGTTCATACATCTCAGGCTGCTGCTCTCTTATTGAGCTTCTTTGCAGTCACTTCCTGTCAGCGATGGCTGCATGGCATTTCTCAGTTGTTGTCACCATCAGGTTTCTAGATGATGACAACCGTGGACAATGCCTGTGTAATGTGTGCTATAATGGCCACTTGTAGTCTCTATGTGAAACCCATGTGGCAGGTTGACAACACATAAGCACATATCGTATATAGGGTTGTCACCATTTAACATGAAGTGCCTTGATGGTAGGATCACCAGGTATTATTTTTAATGAAAGCTGCAGATTTGTAATGATTGGAAGTGACTTGTGAAATGACAACACGGTAAGATATCAGATATGAGGTTTTAGCGATTGTCTCATAAATGTGAAGAGAATCGGCTGGTGGTAAAGGGTTAGAATGGAAATGTTACCAAGTGAATCCTTTTCATGAACTTGTCTCTTTATAAAACAGACCTCATAGTGCAGGGGGGTACTCCGGGCCTCCAGCTACAAATCCCATGAGGTCCAGAGGCAGAGATACACGATGGGATTTCTAGTTTCTCTACAGCTGGAGGCCCAGAGTTTGCCTACGCTCGCTATAGTGTGTATAGAAGAACAGACTTGTACATCCAAATTAAGTCAAAACTTTTATTAAACCAAAAATGTAAATTTCCAAAACTGAAACATGGTTGAAAGATGTACACATAGTAAAATATTGGCCTCCCTTTGTACAATGCAGTAGAAAATATTTGTTATACAGAAATATACACGCACGCCCTGGGGTCCCTGAGTTCCCATATGTAATGGCTGTTTGACCCGAGTTATCTCGAACTCTCCCAGTCCTATTGGGGCTTATTGGCCAAGCAAAAACATGAGCAGAAAACTGGAGTTGCAGCCCATGGCAACCAATCAGAATCATTTGTACTTTCAGGTTTTTATAAGATGAAAGCTGATTGGTTGCTTATGTCTACAACTCCAATGTTGAGTTCCTTTCCAGGAAGCTTATATAGAAGAGAGAGGAAGAATAATGCTTTGCTGGTCCCCAGACCGTCATAGGCAGAAAAGTACAACCCCCGCCGTCCCTTTCTATATTACAAGTACCAATCACCTATAGTGTGTTTGATGAGGTAGATATTCGCTCGGACTGATTTCCACATGTACACAGGAAGAGATCTGCATTCCTCTTGTATAGCTGTAAAAAAATAAGCCAAGGAAACTGGACTTGCTGTATTTTTCTGGTCACAGACATTGGTTTTGTATGTTTAGACACAACATAATTGTACAGTAATGGTTTTTATAACGCAGTGGTGTCATGAACAACGGGGCAGATCTATGAAAACTAAATCCAATGCAGAGCTGTCCCATATTTCACATAATACAATGGCCTGGTATCAGCTCCAGTTTGTTATAAAGCAATGCCATTCATGTTTTTGGTGTGACCAAACTAAAGTCTGCACTCTGTGCGGAATGGGTTTATCATTGCTGCGTACACAAATTAGGATCTATTCTGCGGGTCGGGCTGCATAGCAGTTACCTCCAGCAACTCTGGTGTCTGCAAGGTACTGCACTCTGCTTCGTGTTACCGATGTCCTGATTGTGAGTTGCCGTCACAGAGTAAAGACTTCAAGTGGCTGTCCAGTTAGTGGATTTAGAGATATGACCCAGTTAGGACTACCTGTGGACAGATTACACATCAGCCGTTGTCTTCTGCCCAGTGTCAGCCTATGACATGGAGTGATAGGACTGTGGACAAAGTGTGTCTAAGTAGGGGCATGAAGAGTCAAATGTAGGAGACGGACAGCCAACCCTTTTTATACAGAAAGAGATAAATAGCCGAAAGCAATGTTGGGACCAGCGGCTGCTCCAGGTATAAGAAAACCCTACCTGTAGACTTTTTCAGTGGACAGGACTTTGACAACGCAGATCCATTTACCAACATACAGCTCTCTGGCATTTTTGCCATAAAGGGGTTCATTTTGTACAAGTGTTTTGCTAGAGTTCTCCCTCCTTTTTTATTTTACCTGTGGTTTCATGGACTGGTCCATACTGGTCTTACAGTGCAGATGGTCAAGCATTGGTCCCATAAATCGGTACTTGTGTTCATATAATCGTGTCCTGTTTGGTCACTTTGTTCCTGAGGAGCTCTCAGCCAGTAATCCTGGAGGTCTGTTACATTGTCCCAGAGACTGACCCGGTAGTAGTTCTCATCTGACCCACCTTGATGTACTTTTTAATTAAGCGCACTGAACAAAAAACAACATAGAGTAGAATCCCCAGCACAAAACAAAGAAGCTGCAGCGTAGCGATAATTGCCCCTCAGTCCCAGCCCATGGAAGCTTGTTTCAGATAATGTCTTGTTCCTTTTTAGATGCATTTTCAAGAGTAGCTTAGTGCAAAGCCAGGTGTCACTGGATCCAGTCTGCGATGCAGCTTTACTTCTTGCAGATTTCCTCTAGTCTGGCAAACTTTGGGTCAAACTGGTTCAGGAAACTAAAGTCCATGGTGTCATCTGGGCAGTTGATGGATTCCATTGAGGCGATAAAATCAAGGTCCCCCTCATATGCATAGACCCGTGGCTTGTATGTGCCTTGCTCATCATCAGAAAGCCCGTGTAACCGCTAAAGGGTGCGGGAAGAAAAACATTAGGAAACAGTTATTGGAAACAGTTTTACAAAGTTCTGGGGAAAACGTATTGCTTCATTAACATGTGATTTACAGGAGCAGGGGGGGGGGGGCAAGGCAGTGCTACCTATTCACCTTCCTCCAGTCATTCCTTACTGTAAAACCTAAATAACATTTCTGAAGTCCAGAAGTTCTAACATGACAGAATGAGCAGAATCATGAGTTGTACCCAAGTTAGGCCCGGCTCCCCATGTGATGCAGCATCATAACTGTCAGGCTTGGTGTAGCAGTATGTGGTGACTGGATTGCATGGGGATTGCCCTTCTGCTGTTTAGAAAGATCATCACTATTGGGAATTGCAATTAGACACAACTGCGTTTTATTTTGACCCCAATCAACCTTAATCATGTGATCTCTGGCATTACATCTTGTGATTACGCCAAGCCTTACAGATTTTTACAGGACAAGACTCTTGAGTGTAGACGTCAGGCCTGAGATAATGGTGTAGATATGAGCTGTAGTATTCAATCCTTCGCTCATAGCGTACAATAGTAAACTGGGAGGTACCGGAGGACAAAGGCTGCATGTTGTAAAATAACAGCGGGGGGCCACTAACGGCATATCCAGGGCATGGCACATGACATATGTCCCCCCCCCCCCTTACAGCAGAGTCTGACATAAAGGGGAACTCTGGGTAATCTGATGTAAGGGGGGTATTCTGATGCCAGCGGGACTCTAGGGACTTTGATGCATTTTTGAGTTGATATTATGGTAAAGCTATCTACAATGTGGAGGGTCTGTTTTTGGAAAGGGGCGCGATGTCGGTGCTTGCCATAGGCGCTATTTTCTGTAGATAACACCTCTGGTAACCACATGCGTTGATAACATACATTGTGAATACATTTTGGGGGAAATTGTATTCATCTCTAGATGCCCCCAAGCAGACATTAGCAGAGAAAAAGCATGCATACGTGTGCTGTGTTGTGGTGTATTGGCCAGTACACTGTATGGTAAAATGCACAGGCATCGGTGTGCATGGGCCCCAGGTCAGACCAATGAAATTATTGGATGTAGAAAATACTCCTACTCACGGTTGGAGCATTTACTGTTTGAATATTGTTGAATTTAAGAATGATGAAAGGCAATTACAGATCAACACTGTAGTAGTGTTGAAAAGAGAAGATTTGTATGTCTTTGTGGAGAGGTTTCCTTCTTGTACCATATGGTCACCAGGAGATGAAGTGAGGGGAAATCTTAGCATCAGGGACAAAAGGAAGCACTGCAGGGCAACCCACTCTGTCCAAAAGAGAATGTCATGACTGGAGTTCCACTTTAATCTGTAAAAAATCCACATGCATGCTGTAAAGCAGACTCTTCTCCCTGAACATTGTGGAAGATGCATGTGTACATGTTGTGCATCAGTCTATGTACTGGATCCTCTGAAAGTTCCGATTGGTTCCAGATATCTGCATCTCAATGGGGTATGTATATACCCTATACGCCACTCTGAAATCCCAATGTTGGTTTGTATAGATACTGTAGCTTTAAAGATGTGGTAAGGGTTATAATTGGGATTCCAGACTTCCTCTCTGAAAGTATTAAAGTGTAATTCTACTTTGGCACTACTGACAGTCTGTCATGGACTCCTGGCAGCTCCATTTCAGACGCTGTAAGTGGGTGGGCTGTCTGCATGTCAATTCTGATATCAGCCAAGTTCTGAGTTTTCTGGTGCAGTGAGTTGGACGCCTTCCTGATGAGACTTTGCTGGAACAGATTGGGGATGTATGGCTGTCCTCCACAGCACCAATACATTATATATGTAATCACACTCTAGCTAAGCAAGGACTGATGACAACTCCTCAGCTGCTTATCATATATTAATAATATATATACACAGAGGTTTAGCATAGACTGTAAGGTTTTTACTGACTATGATGGGAAATGAAAATTCCCTGCGAGAAGTAAAATAGTTCTGACCTATAAAACTAGATTGTATTTCAATATTGTAATGCTGACTGCAGCGATCCTGATTGTGCACCTGGCGAATATCGCACAACAAAGAGATCTCTGAGAAGTGACAAGCTGTGACTGATCGCAGCACGCCCAGGCACGCGTCCGCGTCACTATGGAAAGCTTGTGTGTGTGTCCAGATATAATTACATGACATCGAATTTGAAAGGTTTATTGCAGTTATCATCTCTGCAAGGTGTGCATTCCATTCCAAGGGATTGGAAGCAGTCCAGCAACAATGACTGAGCTTTCTACCAATCGTAATGGACCTTGTATAACAAATGACAACACATGTAAATAGCAACGCAAAACAATATGAAATAAAACGACATCCTGACATTTTTTTTGCAATTTCCCTGCACATGTCTAAACCAGGGATATCCAAACTGCGGCCCTCCAGCTGTGGTGGAACTACGAATCCCATGAGGCTTTGCAAGATTCTCACAGCCACGACTCCCGGAGAGAGATGCTTCATGGGATATGTAGTTTCACCACAGCTGGAGGGCCGGAGTTTGGACATCCCTGGTCTAAACAGATACCATCTGTCTGCAGATACACAAGCAACAATATACACATAACCAGCAGCCAGGGTCTCATGAGCCAGATCCCTCCTCTGCTAGTGATCTCAGCACTAGAATGCTTTTCTTTTAACTAATATTCATTAAGAAGGTTGTTTCTAAAATGTTACTTAGCGACCTTAATTGTGCCCACAGGCCCTTAACACTCCACCTGTGGAAAGCTCCTCGAAATCTACCTCTCTCCTACAATCTCCTGCCACCTTTTCAAGCCCAATGATGAGCTGTGAATCTCTATATACTGTATGTAGCCAGGCACCCCGGGATATTACCATCTGATCTTTTGTAACAAAGGGAGAACACAAGTTTTCTTTTTTGGGGAAATGGGAGCAAGACTTATGACCTCAGTGAGTACCAAAGTTCAGGAAATCAAAATGATACAGAACACTGACCCAGAATCCACAAATTGTACCCACACATCCCACACCGCTGCTAGTGATGCAATTCAGCACAAGGCATAGTCTTCTTACATGTGTTCTGGTCATGTTCATAACTGAAACTTTTCCAGGGATTCACTGATTGTATTGTTCTCTCCTTCTTACATAATGCCTCTATACCTGCAAAGTTATATCCAAGATCTCTCCTATGGCACTTTCTCTATTCTACCACACCATGCACACCCCTGAAATGGAGAGAGTCGTCCCCCCCCCCCCCCCCCAATCCACATGTAGCATTAGACATATCGAAGAGTTGACCCTCACTTTGCAAAACAAATCGCCAAAGCCTTGCAATGCCCAACCCTGAATCCTGAAGAAGTTAGGGGCCAGAGTGTACTGGGCTGTCCTGAACAATAAAATGACTGCTAAATTCACTGACACCTTGGTCACATTTAAACCGGTATGGTCCTCATGGGTGGGAAATTTCCTTCCTTCAGAGTTTGATTCACATTTCCTTTTGCCTTTTAAAACCTGACTGATATAATTGAACACGCAATGTCACCCCTATCTACCCCCATGCCCCCAACCCTCTTTCCTTACTGGAATCTTTCTACCTCTCACTTTCCTCTGCTACCCATCTTTCTCTCCTTGAGCCAATATCACGTGTAGACACACAGCATGAGGTCTTCTGCTGCACACAAACCTACCTCTAGCACCAGCAATTGCAGACGACAAGATTGTCTTCACAGCCAGAATACTATTATCATCATCATGTCTTTCTGTTGTACTTTCTGTGTATTCAGATGCATGG
>NW_017306318.1:400817-448077 GCF_000935625.1 Nanorana parkeri
GGTTATTTAAAGTGGGGGGGGGGGGGGGGGGGGGGGTGCGCTCCCCACTCTCTACTCTTTTTTACTTTTCAAAAAATCAATAAAACTATTGAACAGAAAAGAAAAAAAGGAGGTTGACATTTTTTTTCACTTACCTTGTTTAAAATCTCTCCAATTTTCTCTACAAACAAGTTGTCATATCTGTTCCTGAAGGTGCCATTTTTCATATATTTGCTGCTCTGTAAATAATAAACACAGCAATGAGGAGCGTTTACTAAAATGCAATGTGTGGGAGGAATATTTATTCTTTTATAGTTAGGGAAATATTTGAACAGCTAAAAATATACATTTTACCAAGAAGTATAAACAGTGAGGCCCGGTTTGAGAAGCACTGCATTATAGGAGGGACCCGAGGCCCGGTTTGAGAAGCACTGCATTATAGGACGGACCCGAGGCCCGGTTTGAGAAGCACTGCAGTAGAAGGACCCGAGGCCCGGTTTGAGAAGCACTGCAGTAGAAGGACCCGAGGCCCGGTTTGAGAAGCACTGCAGTAGAGGGACCCGAGGCCCCCTGGTGCCTTGGGAGGGGAGACCTTAGAGGAGTTTTCCTTGCTTTATTTTACATGTCTTGTAACTCTTTGATGTGAACGTGTTGTTTTGTCCTTCATGAACAAAGTACTGATTTACTTTTAGACTTGCACAAGGTCAGTTGCCGCCCTCTCGGGCTGCCCACTATCACCTTCCCTTTACTTTAGGATATACGGAAGTAGATTACTAACTCCATTTCCTTCAATGTGACAGCGCCAAAGCACTCCGCGCTCTCACATCGGTCCTTTAGAGCAGTTTGAGATCCAGCCCATCACTCAGAGCTTACACAAGATGTCCTCTCTTTGTAGCAGAAGGTGAATGGAGCTGTGGCGGAGTGAAGGTGGGGAAAGCAGCAACAGACTGAACCTGTGTCATTGCTCTGCCTGGACAAAGCACAGGTTCTCTTTAAAGGAGAACTATGAGGTGAGTGATTTTCACTCACCTCTTAGTTCTAGCCGACCTGTGACAATGAGACTGTCACAGGTCGGCTCAGTAGATTGGGAGCGTTCGCTCACCTCTCGATCCTGTCACGGCTCTCTACAGTGACACGGGAGGGGCTGGATTCCCCCCCTCCCATGCAGAAAGCAAGGAATGTAATATTCCAGCACACATAGAATACACTTCAGGTGCATGGAAGGGGCAGCCACAAAGTGTCCCAAAAAAATCTATACGATGTAGACTATGAAGTAGTTATATTTGATAAGGTTATAAAACCACCAAACCAAAGTGCCAGCGGCCCTTGCAGGTGATTAATCATTTGGGCGAGTATGGATGTGAGCGGAGTTTAGACCAATGGCCAAAATATTGCCCATGTAACTGGTTAGACTGGTTAGACTGGTTAATGGGCAGACAGCCAAAGTACTCAGCACTTGGCTTTTCCCACCAGCAGCAAAGGAAGCGTGGGCAGAGAGTAACGTAGGTTCTTTCTGTAGCCAAAAGGGGAAGATTGCGGCCCAAACTGGAAGTGGCCGGGAAGCTGCATGGCACAGCTGGTGTCCTGAGGACATAGTCAGTCGTTTACGAGGTGAGCCACATCTTTCCTCATCACAGCTTGCATGGAAGGTTTTCATTTACTGGTTTTGTAGGACCTTGCAACCACAGTCCTTCCACACGGTCCTTCCATGAGACATTCCTGGTGTGCCTGATGTGATCGGGGAGTTCCTGTAGCTGGCCAGCAGCTGTATGGAAATATTTAGTAAAACGTTCTCCCATCTGCCCACCAAAGCTCCCCACAAAAACTGATGGGACCTGCCATGCTTAAAATCAGTGGTTCTCAACCTTTGTAGGGCCGGGACCCCTTGGTAACATTTGCCAAGTTGTGGTGACCCCCAACTGTAAAATTTAGGGATGCACCAATACTAGTATCTGTGTTGGCTCTCAGGAGGCTATGCGGGCTCTCAGGTGGCTAGTGGGACTCTCTGGTGGCGTCCAGTGTGGGCTCTGTAGTGCCTAGTTGTGGGCTCTGTGGTGATGGAGCGTTCACCTTCCCTCACTCCTGCCTGCTCCCCTCTCTCTGATCCTCTCCGGCCACTGCAGCGCCACCTAGGAGAACTGACGCTGCCACGCTAGAGGGGGCTGAGGAGCCTCTTACCTAGAGCAGCACGAGGCATGTGGGGACCCCCTCATCTGTGGGTTGCGACCCACTTTTGGGTCCCCGACCCACAGGTTGAGAACCACTGCTTTAAATGACATCATTTAGTTCCAGGAGTTTAAATAACATTTTGTATTGCTGACACAAAACTGTGCCGAGGTGACAACTATGAGCCCCCATGTTATGTGCACACTGACGGCCAGTTCTATTGTAGCCTACTGATCATTGTGTGGCTTCCAGCAATGCAATGAAGGGGGAGAGTTGCCTTAGGCCTTGTTCACACCAAGCGTGTTCCAGGAGCAGAGCAGTTACAGACCGGAGCAAAGCTGCGTCCAATGTGTTCCAATGGTATTTTGGGCTCAAATTCACACCGCAGCGTTCAGTTCCAGAGGATGTAAAAAAACAACTGCAGCGAGCCCTATTTTTCCTGCTCTGGAACGCATGCAAACGCCCTGGAACGCACTAAAAGCCCATTCTAAACTAAACCAAAAACCCGGCACAACCCACTGCACTGCGTGTGCAGAAACCTGAGCAGATCTGGTCTGCATTTGGTGTGGACAAGGCCTTACGCTTTGATGTGTGGGATACATTATGAGGTGACAACACAGAAAGGGGGTCTTCTGACCTGATAGATCGGCCCGTCTGTGTGTTACTGGTACTGTGTGTCACCAAACCTCTCCATGACACATCTCTGCACATTGTAAATGATTGTATTTGCTCACAAACAGGGCAGACGGCTCCTCCAAAGAGAGAGCGCAACTGGATTAAGAGCTTACGCAGAGAGAGTGGCCTGCAGGTATAACTGGATGGATGGATTATCGCCGCTTTAAGCGGAGCGCTTCTTGTTGTTGGTGCGTGGCATTGTGATTGTGTACGCTGCTGCCGCTCAGGAGAGCCGATCATTACCTTATACGTCTGTGACATCTAGTGGTGATGCTAAGAACTGCAGGGACCTGTTCCAGGGATATGCATGAAAACAAGTGACCTGTCACCCCGAAGTGACCTGTGACCCCGAACCCTGAAGTCTGACAGTGGTGAGTGAATTATATGATCAGTGACTTGCAGGACGCACATTCCTGTCATCCAACCAGTGATAGTGCAGGAAACTGTGGCGGGGGAATGTGTACAGAGGAAGAAGAGGCCGGTGACACCAATCACAGCTCATTGTACCGGGAGACTGACGCACATTCTCTTCTTGACCACTGTGCGCTGCGTTCTTGACTACCTGCGCTGCGTTAATTGCTACTGTGCGCTGCGTTCACTGGTATGCGCTGCGTTCTTTACCTCCGTGCGTTCTTTACTACTGTGCGCTGCGTTCTTGACTACCGTGCGCTGTGTTTACAGGTTTGCGCTGCATTCCTTACTACTGTGCGCTGTGTTCTTTGCTACTTTGTGCTGCGTTCACTGGTATGCACAGCATTCTTGGCTACTCTGCATTCTTGACTTCCGTGCGCTGCGTTCACTGGTATGCGCTGTGTTTTTTTTACCTCTGTGTGTTCTTTGCTACTGGGCGTTTACTGGTATGCGCTGTGTTCCTGACTACCATGCGTTGCGTTTACTGGTATGCGCTGTGTTCCTGACTGCCATGCGTTGCGTTTACTGGTATGCGCTGTGTTCCTGACTACCGTACGTTGTGTTTACTGGTATGCACTGCGTTCTTTACTACTGTGCGCTGCGTTCACTGGTATGCACTGCATTCTTGACTATCATGCGCTGCGTTCACTGGTATGCTCTGCGTTTTTTACCCCGTGTGTTCTTTGCTACTGTGCGTTTACTGGTATGCGCTGAATTCTTGACTAGCGTGCGCTGCATTTACTGGTATGCGCTGTGTTTTTGACTACCGTACGTTGTGTTTACTGGTATGCGCTGCGTTCTTTACTACTGTGCGTTGTGTTTACTGGTGTGTGCTGCATTCTTTACAACGGTGCGTAGCATTTACAAGTATGTGCTGCGTTTACTGGTATGTGCAGCATTCTTGGCTAGTGTGCGCTGCGTTCTTGACTACCTGCGCTACGTTCACTGGTATGCGATGCGTTCGTTACCTCCGTGCGTTCTTGACTACTGTGCGCTGCGTTCACTGGTATGCGCTGCGTTCTTTACCTCTGTGTGTTCTTGACTGCCACGCGCTGAGTTTGCTGGTATGCACTGCATTCTTGGCTACTGTGTGCTGCGTTCACTGGTATGCACTGCGTTCTTGACTACCTTCGCTGGGATGCGCAGCATTCTTGGCTACTCTGCGCAGCGTTCTTTGCTACTGTGTGCTGCGTTCACTGGTATGCACTGCGTTCTTAACTACCGTGTGCTGCGTTCTTGACTGCCGTGCGCTGCGTTCACTGGTATGCGCTGTGTTTTTTTTACCTCTGTGTGTTCTTTGCTACTGGGCGTTTACTGGTATGCGCTGTGTTCCTGACTACCATGCGTTGCGTTTACTGGTATGCGCTGCATTCTTGACTACCGTACGTTGTGTTTACTGGTATGTGCTGCGTTCTTTACTACTGTGCGCTGCGTTTACTGGTATGCGCTGCGTTCTTGAATACCGTGTGCTGCGTTCACTGGTATGTGCTGCGCTCTCTACCTCCGTGCGTTCTTTGCTACAGTGCGCTGCGTTTACTGGTATGCACTGCGTTCTTTACTACTGTGCGTTGTGTTTACTGGTATGCGCTGCATTCTTTACTGCCGTGTGTTGCGTTTACTACTGTGTGCTGTGTTTTTGACTGTTGTGCGTTGCGTTTACTGGTATGCGCTGCGTTCTCTACCTCCGTGCGTTCTTTGCTACAATGCGATGCGTTCATTGGCATGCGCTGCGTTCTTTACCCCGTGCGTTGAGTTTACTGGTATGCGCTGCATTCACTGGTATGTGCTGCGTTCTTGACTACTGTGCGTTGCATTTACTGGTATGCGCTGCATTCTTGGCTACTGTGCGCTGCGTTTACTGGTGTGTTCTGCATTCTTGACGTGCGTTGCGTTTACTGGTATGCGCTGCGTTCTTGAATACATGCGCTGCGTTCTTGACTGCTGTGCGTTTGTGTTTACTGGTATGCGCTGCGTTTTTTGCTACCGTGCGCTGCGTTCACTGGTATGCACTGCGTTCTTTACCTACATGCGTTATTTACTACCATGCGCTGTGTTCACTGGTATGTGCTGCGTTCTTGACTGCCGTGCGTTGTGTTTACTGGTATGTGCTGCGTTCTTTACCTCCGTGCGTTCTTTGCTACAATGCGCTGCGTTCACTGGTATGCTGTGCGTTCTTGAATACCGTGTGCTGCGTTCACTGGTATGCGCTGCGTTCTTTACCTCCGTGCGTTCTTTGCTACTGTGCACTGCGTTCACTGGTATGCTCTGCGTTCTCTACCTCCGTGCGTTCTTGACTGCTGTGCGTTGTGTTTACTGGTATGCTCTGCATTCTTTACCTCTGTGCGTTCTTTGCTACAATGCGCTGCGTTCACTGGTATGCACTGTGTTCTTTACTGCGTTTACTGGTATGCGCTGCGTTCTTTACCTCCGTGCGTTCTTTGCTACTGTGCACTGCGTTCACTCTTATGCTCTGCGTTCTCTACCTCCGTGCGTTCTTGACTGCTGTGCGTTGTGTTTACTGGTATGCGCTGCATTCCTTCCTACCGTGCGCTGCGTTTACTGGTATGTGCTGCATTCCTTACTACCGTGCGCTGCGTTTACATGTATGCGCTGCATTCTTTACCTACGTGCGTTCTTTACTACCATGCGCTGTGTTTACAGGTATACGCAGCGTTCTTTACTGCTGTGCGCTGCGTTCACTGGTATGCACTGCGTTCTTTACCTACATGCGTTATTTACTACCATGCGCTGTGTTCACTGGTATGTGCTGCGTTCTTGACTGCCGTGCGTTGTGTTTACTGGTATGTGCTGCGTTCTTTACCTCCGTGCGTTCTTTGCTACAATGCGCTGCGTTCACTGGTATGCTGTGCGTTCTTGAATACCGTGTGCTGCGTTCACTGGTATGCGCTGCGTTCTTTACCTCCGTGCGTTCTTTGCTACTGTGCACTGCGTTCACTCTTATGCTCTGCGTTCTCTACCTCCGTGCGTTCTTGACTGCTGTGCGTTGCGTTTACTGGTATGCGCTGCATTCTTTACCTCTGTGCGTTCTTTGCTACAATGCGCTGCGTTCACTGGTATGCACTGTGTTCTTTACTGCGTTTACTGGTATGCGCTGCGTTCACTGGTATGTGCTGCGTTCTTTACCTCCGTGCTTTCTTTGCTACTGTGCGTTGCGTTTACTGGTATGCGCTGCATTCTTTACTACCGTGCGCTGCGTTTACTGGTATGCGCTGCATTCTTGACTGCTGTGCGTTGTGTTTACTGGTATGCGCTGCGTTCTTTGCTACCGTGCGCTGCGTTCACTGGTATGCACTGCATTCCTTACCTCCGTGTGTTCTTTACTACTGTGCGCTGCGTTCTTGAATACTGTGAGCTGCGTTCTTTACTGCTGTGCGTTGCGTTTACTGGTATGCGCAGCATTCTTGGCTACTCTGCGCTGCGTTCTTTACCCCTTGCGTTGAGTTTACTAGTATGCGCTGCGTTCACTGGTATGCACTGCGTGTTTTACCTCTGTGCGTTCTTTGCTACTGGGCGCTGCGTTCACTGGCATGCACTGCATTCTTTACCTTCGTGTGCTGCGTTTACTGATATGCACTGCGTTCTTTACTATTGTGCGCTGCGTTCACTGGTATACGCTGTGTTCTTGAACACCATGCGCTGCGTTCTTAACTGCTGTGCGTTGCGTTTACTGGTGTGTGCTGCATTCTTTACTACCGTGCTCTGCGTTCGCTGGTATGCGCAGCATTCTTGGCTACTCTGCGCTGCGTTCTTTTCTACTGTGCGATGCGTTCACTGATATGCGCTGTGTTCTTGACTTCTGTGCGCTGCGTTTACAGGTATGCGCTGCGTTCTTGACTACCGTGCGCTGCGTTCTTTACCTCCGTGCGTTGAGTTTACTGGTATGCACTGCGTTCTTTACTACTGTGCGTAGCATTTACTGGTATGCGCTGCGTTTACTGGTATGTGCTGCGTTCTTGGCTACTGTGCGTTGCGTTTACAGGTATGCGCTGCGTTCTTGACTACCGTGCACTGCGTTTACTGGTATGCGCTGCGTTCTTTACCTCCGTGCGTTGTGTTTACTGGTATGTGCTGCATTCTTTACTACCGTGCATAGCATTTACTGGTATGCGCTGCGTTCTTGGCTACTGTGCGCTGCGTTCTTTGCTACTGTGCGCTGCGTTCACTGGTATGCACTGCATTCTTTACTACTGTGCGCTGCGTTCACTGGTATACGCTGCGTTCTTGAATACCGTGAGCTGCGTTCTTGACTATAGTGCGCTACGTTTACAGGTATGCACTGTGTTCTTTACCTACGTGCGTTCTTTACTACTGTGCACTGCGTTCTTGATTACTGTGCGCTGCGTTCTTGACTACTGTGTGATGCGTTCTTGACTGCCGTGTGTTGCGTTTACTGACATGCGCCGCGTTCTACAATACCGTGCGCTGCGTTCACTGGTATGCACTGCGTTCTAGACTACTGTGAACAGCGTTCTTTACTCCCGTGTGCTGGGTTTTTTACCTGTGTTCTTTGCTACTGTGCGTTCACTGGTATGCGCTGCGTTTTTGACTACCGTGCATTGTGTTTACTGGTATGCGCTGAGTTTTTGACTACCGTGCGTTGCATTTACTGACATGTGCTGCGTTCTTGACTACCGTGTGCTGCATTCTTTGCGCTGCGTTCATTGGTATGCGCTGCGTTCACAGGTAGGCGCCGCGTTCTTTGCTACTGTGCGCTGCGTTCGCTGGTATGCACTGCGTTCTTTACTACTGTGCGCTGCGTTCGCTGGTATGCGCTGCGTTTACAGGTAGGCGCTGCGTTCTTTGCTACTGTGCACTGCGTTCGCTGGTATGCACTGCGTTCTTTACTACTGTGCGCTGCGTATACAGGTATGCTCTGCGTTCTTGACTACTGTGCGCTGCGTTCACTGGTATGTGCATCGTTCTTGACTACTGTGCGCTGTGTTCTTTGCTACTGTGCGCTGCATTCACTGGTATGCACTGCGTTCTTGACTATCGTGCGCTGCGTTTACTGGTATGGGCTGCATTCTTGGCTGCTGTGTTCACTGGTATGCGCTGCGTTCTTGACTACCGTGTGCTGCGTTCTTGACTGTCGTGCGTTGCGTTTACTGGTATGAGCTGCATTCTTGAATACCGTGCGTTGCGTTCACTGGTTTGCGCTGCATTCTTGGCTACTGTGCGCTGCATTCTTTACTACTGTGCATTGCGTTTACTGGTATGCGCTGCGTTCTTGTCTGCCGTGCGTTGCGTTTACTGGTATGCGCTGCGTTCTTGACTACAGTGCGCTGCGTTCACTGGTATGCGCTGCGTTCTTGACTACCGTGCGTTGCGTTTACAGCTGACAAGCTATGGCAAACCCTCTAAATTGCTGATTAATGAAACACACAAGAGTATAAAGTCACTTTTTTTTCTTTTCTTATGTTATTAGAATAATATTTGTAGTTGGAGCCCCACTGGGACGCACGTGAACGCGGAGGTGATGAACCTGCCTAGCTTGACCTGAGGTGTGCCATGGTCGCTATGGTCAGTGTGCTAGTCAGGGGGCAAAAATGACCCTGTAAGGATGGAAAACCAGACGATTGGTACAGGACCAACGGCACGAGAAGTATAACGCATGTCTGATACGTCTCCCACTGAGTATTGGGCACACGCCTAGAATAACATTCCAAGTTCCATCTCACCAATTGTATTATCATTATTGTTATACAGGATTCATTATAGAGCGCCAACAGTCTGCACAGCGCTTTACATTATAAGGAAGACATCACAATACAAGTCACTATGGTAAGGAGGGCCGGCCCCTGAGGGCCTGCAATGTAAAAGGGAGGGGCCTGTGATACATGAGGAGGGAGCAGTGCGGGGATGAACTGTAGATGACAGATAAACGCTTACTAGAAGCCGCCCCAATCCTAACTGAATAACCCCAACACTGCTCAGGGATGACACCCATGTTGGCCATCAAATACGGATGTGGTTTTGGGGTCACATGGACATATAAAAGGGCCTCCACTGTAAAGCTCGCTGGATGTGGTTTGCCAATTCCAGTTGCAGCATTACAAAGAAAGGTTGAGTGACCACTAAGGCCCGCTACCAGCCATATGGCATCATGAACTCACTATCGGGTTCCATGCTCCTGTTCGGTCTGATATATCTGTGCAGGATGAAGTGTTACCTGCAGGCTGACATATGTCCTAATCATCAGTGGGGGGTTTCCTCTGATCATTAGCACCCGAGTCATAGCACAGATTGACTGAAAGTTGTGTCTGGTACTCACCAATGATGTATAGCTGGTGTCCACCGCTCCCTGCGCTCCCTGACTCTGCTGAAAAGTAAAACCATCATCATTATTATTTTACCTCTCCAACATTAACAAGGATTCTGTCATACATGATGTCATACATGATGTCATACAGTTTGGGTTTTCTTTAAGAGTTCGGACAGCTAGGACTTCAGAAGCACTTTGAGTACTAACTAGAATCTGCTCTTACTGTGCAGCAGTCACTGTGATGTATTACCTGGACACCACCTCCATCCATACACCACCAATGTATCATTGCTATACACCTCTTCCTATCCTAACAGCACCTGTACATTAGAGGCTCTTATAAGCTCTCTCGCTAGCAATCTCTAGATAGTAATTGTGTGTGTGTGTGTGTGTGTGTGTGTGTGTGTGTGTGTGTGTGAAATCCAAATGTACCCTCAGAATTGCTAATGCTGGATAGTAAATCTGCCTCAATACAGTGACACTGTCCCTCCTTACCCGAATGGCTGTCCCTCCTTACCCGAATGGCTGTCCCTCCTTACCCGAATGGCTGTCCCTCCTTACCCAAATGGCTGTCCCTCCTTACCCGAATGGCTGGAACCATTTCTTTCCCATTGGCTGTCCCTCCTTACCCAAATGGCTGTCCCTCCTTACCCAAATGGCTGTCCCTCCTTACCCGAATGGCTGTCCCTCCTTACCCGAATGGCTGTCCCTCCTTACCCAAATGGCTGTCCCTCCTTACCCGAATGGCTGTCCCTCCTTACCCGAATGGCTGTCCCTCCTTACCCGAATGGCTGTCCCTCCTTACCCGAATGGCTGTCCCTCCTTACCCGAATGGCTGTCCCTCCTTACCCGAATGGCTGTCCCTCCTTACCCGAATGGCTGTCCCTCCTTACCCGAATGGCTGTCCCTCCTTACCCGAATGGCTGTCCCTCCTTACCCGAATGGCTGTCCCTCCTTACCCGAATGGCTGTCCCTCCTTACCCGAATGGCTGTCCCTCCTTACCCGAATGGCTGTCCCTCCTTACCCGAATGGCTGTCCCTCCTTACCCGAATGGCTGTCCCTCCTTACCCGAATGGCTGTCCCTCCTTACCCGAATGGCTGTCCCTCCTTACCCGAATGGCTGTCCCTCCTTACCCGAATGGCTGTCCCTCCTTACCCGAATGGCTGTCCCTCCTTACCCGAATGGCTGTCCCTCCTTACCCGAATGGCTGTCCCTCCTTACCCGAATGGCTGTCCCTCCTTACCCGAATGGCTGTCCCTCCTTACCCGAATGGCTGTCCCTCCTTACCCGAATGGCTGTCCCTCCTTACCCGAATGGCTGTCCCTCCTTACCCGAATGGCTGTCCCTCCTTACCCGAATGGCTGTCCCTCCTTACCCGAATGGCTGTCCCTCCTTACCCGAATGGCTGTCCCTCCTTACCCGAATGGCTGTCCCTCCTTACCCGAATGGCTGTCCCTCCTTACCCGAATGGCTGTCCCTCCTTACCCGAATGGCTGTCCCTCCTTACCCGAATGGCTGTCCCTCCTTACCCGAATGGCTGTCCCTCCTTACCCGAATGGCTGTCCCTCCTTACCCGAATGGCTGTCCCTCCTTACCCGAATGGCTGTCCCTCCTTACCCGAATGGCTGTCCCTCCTTACCCGAATGGCTGTCCCTCCTTACCCGAATGGCTGTCCCTCCTTACCCGAATGGCTGTCCCTCCTTACCCGAATGGCTGTCCCTCCTTACCCGAATGGCTGTCCCTCCTTACCCGAATGGCTGTCCCTCCTTACCCGAATGGCTGTCCCTCCTTACCCGAATGGCTGTCCCTCCTTACCCGAATGGCTGTCCCTCCTTACCCGAATGGCTGTCCCTCCTTACCCGAATGGCTGTCCCTCCTTACCCGAATGGCTGTCCCTCCTTACCCGAATGGCTGTCCCTCCTTACCCGAATGGCTGTCCCTCCTTACCCGAATGGCTGTCCCTCCTTACCCGAATGGCTGTCCCTCCTTACCCGAATGGCTGTCCCTCCTTACCCGAATGGCTGTCCCTCCTTACCCGAATGGCTGTCCCTCCTTACCCGAATGGCTGTCCCTCCTTACCCGAATGGCTGTCCCTCCTTACCCGAATGGCTGTCCCTCCTTACCCGAATGGCTGTCCCTCCTTACCCGAATGGCTGTCCCTCCTTACCCGAATGGCTGTCCCTCCTTACCCGAATGGCTGTCCCTCCTTACCCGAATGGCTGTCCCTCCTTACCCGAATGGCTGTCCCTCCTTACCCGAATGGCTGTCCCTCCTTACCCGAATGGCTGTCCCTCCTTACCCGAATGGCTGTCCCTCCTTACCCGAATGGCTGTCCCTCCTTACCCGAATGGCTGTCCCTCCTTACCCGAATGGCTGTCCCTCCTTACCCGAATGGCTGTCCCTCCTTACCCGAATGGCTGTCCCTCCTTACCCGAATGGCTGTCCCTCCTTACCCGAATGGCTGTCCCTCCTTACCCGAATGGCTGTCCCTCCTTACCCGAATGGCTGTCCCTCCTTACCCGAATGGCTGTCCCTCCTTACCCGAATGGCTGTCCCTCCTTACCCGAATGGCTGTCCCTCCTTACCCGAATGGCTGTCCCTCCTTACCCGAATGGCTGTCCCTCCTTACCCGAATGGCTGTCCCTCCTTACCCGAATGGCTGTCCCTCCTTACCCGAATGGCTGTCCCTCCTTACCCGAATGGCTGTCCCTCCTTACCCGAATGGCTGTCCCTCCTTACCCGAATGGCTGTCCCTCCTTACCCGAATGGCTGTCCCTCCTTACCCGAATGGCTGTCCCTCCTTACCCGAATGGCTGTCCCTCCTTACCCGAATGGCTGTCCCTCCTTACCCGAATGGCTGTCCCTCCTTACCCGAATGGCTGTCCCTCCTTACCCGAATGGCTGTCCCTCCTTACCCGAATGGCTGTCCCTCCTTACCCGAATGGCTGTCCCTCCTTACCCGAATGGCTGTCCCTCCTTACCCGAATGGCTGTCCCTCCTTACCCGAATGGCTGTCCCTCCTTACCCGAATGGCTGTCCCTCCTTACCCGAATGGCTGTCCCTCCTTACCCGAATGGCTGTCCCTCCTTACCCGAATGGCTGTCCCTCCTTACCCGAATGGCTGTCCCTCCTTACCCGAATGGCTGTCCCTCCTTACCCGAATGGCTGTCCCTCCTTACCCGAATGGCTGTCCCTCCTTACCCGAATGGCTGTCCCTCCTTACCCGAATGGCTGTCCCTCCTTACCCGAATGGCTGTCCCTCCTTACCCGAATGGCTGTCCCTCCTTACCCGAATGGCTGTCCCTCCTTACCCAAATGGCTGTCCCTCCTTACCCGAATGGCTGGAACCATTTCTTTCCCATTGGCTGTCAGTTCATTTTCATAGCTGAGCACACTGAGGTGTCAGACAACAGAAAAGGCTGCCAGTCAGTAGAGAAGAGATGATGATGTATTTGTACTGCAGACAACTGTTGGTATTGAGAGGTTTGAACCAAATGGACAATTGTGAGCAACAGGAAGACTTCTTTATAAAAAGAAAATGAACAAACAAAAAACAACCCCTTTATAGAGACCCCTCATAAGCAGCAGACATCAGTACTGAGAAAACATTTTGGTTTTTTGTATGTACCCATCAGGGGTCTCCGGTAAATTTTAACCAGCACTGATGTTTGTTATTCCCTCTGAATGATGAATTCATAGCATGGTCAGTATTTCTAACTCCCCTAAAAAGGTAAAAGAACAATTGCACCCATTCACATAACAGTGCCTTACCTGTGTCCAAGTTCCATTTTGTGCCAGATGCCTAGCACTGGTTCCAGCTCCAGCTGCATTCCCCACACCAACACCAGCACCATCCTGTAAACAAAACATCCCATCAGATTACTCGTTTCCATAAAGTATCTGTAAACCCGACCGCTGAAATCTCATGAGAATAAAACAACATCTGAGGAAGACTCTTCTGGTGACCACGCTGTGCACCTGCATTGTCACCATGATAGTACTATTATCAGAGAAATGCCATGGAGCCATCGCTGGAGTGCATGGAAATGTATGCAAAGAGGCTGCTAAACATCGGCAGCACCGTCATGCAATAAAAGATGGAAAAAAGATAATAATACTTCTTTTCATCTTATGAATGATGTGCTGTGCGCTTTACTTTTTATAGATTATCAGATGCTCTAGTGCAGTGGTTCTCAACCTGTGTAACCTCAGGACCCACATTTGTCCTTGGTCATTAAGTCATGACACAAGTCGCACCGCACTGGAACGCATGGCATTGTGGTAGCGCGTTTTACAGTGTGGGTGATGGAACTGTGCATGGGAGGTGCGTTTGGGGTGCCATTCAAACATATAACAATACAACACACCTCCCACACCAGAATTCGCTGTAGGTGCGATTTTGCGTGGTACAGAGTGTTAATCGTACGGGGCTGTGTGATTAACGCACTGTACTGGTGTGAACGGACCCTCAAAAACACTGACAGACACACACAATCACAGACACAATCTCACACATACACACTTTTTTATTTTATTTTTAAAGATCCACCCAGTCTCCCTAGCTTATGAGAACTGGAGTGGATCCTCAGCCTGAGGTCCAGTGTGGGCTGCTGGCTGTGATGGAGCTCCATCCATATGTGCATTACTGGTACAGCTCCCTTGCGTGCCTTGTAGAGGTTCCGTGAGTCAGAATGTGATATCACTCCGGTCCAGGCACCTCTACAGGTCACATGAGGAAGCTGTAAGCAATGCATGTATGGATGGAGCTCTCTTGCGGCCATAACCCAATCCCATCTGAAGCTGACACTCAGCACCAGGCAGCTTATTTTGAATGGCTGCTTGGCGTGAGAACTGACAATGCTGCTGAGGAGCCTCTCACCTAGAAAAGTGGAAGGCACGCGGTGACCCACTGATCAAGGGGTCGCGACCCACTTTTGGGTCACGACCCACCAGTTGAGAACCACGGCTCTAGTGTATAAAAGCAGAGGGTCCAAGGACCAGGACTTTCCCTATGCAGGACCTACTGTATAGCTAAACCTGTACAACACGTCATGACAATGCTCAGCTGAGCTCCATGATGACTGATGCTGTCAGCCGTAGTGAAACTGTACAATCATTAATACAAATAAAAACAATTGATTACATCTTGCAAATGTACAGACAACTTCCATGTCACATAGTCCCTCATCAGTAAGTGAGAACTTGCAGAGAATCTACATTTTTCATACAGTAGGGGAAGCTTTGAAACAATTCTCAGTTTTATTTTTGCCATCGTTGTCAGATTGGAGAGATTTCCCTTCACTTCCTTTCCTGTAGTCTCACAGGAAGTGAGAGGATATCTCTCCAATATGAGGGAAATCCCCTATAGATAGCTGTTATGGGAACAAGTGACCACATTAGAAGATTTCGTCTATTCCTATTCTGGGGAAAGCTCAAGATTTTCCTGTTCGGTGTTTGTGGGTCGGGGCAATCGGAGAGAGCGAATCCTTCTAACAGGTACAAAGACAGCTATAAAGACTTGACGCTGGTTCTAACCCCTCCACTATCCACATCTAAATAAAAAAGTTTTGCCTTTTAGTTATACTTTGAGGTGTCTAATGTTGTCCTGCCATGGTATAGGTAAGGAGTAACTGCGTTGCCTGGAGTTAGAGGAGGCAGGAACTCCAGGTCATACATGTGCTGAGAGATGATGATATACCCAGCATACCACCATGTATGAAGTAACAAGACAAGAACACGGTTAATACTCACAACCTCCCAGGATTGATACTGTGCCCGTGGCTTCATGCGTCCGGAACTGTCTCTCTCCTGAATGACAAGTAAAGACTTTTGTTTATTCTGTACTAGTTCCCTCTGAATCTGCTTGGCAATGATGAGTTAGAAGTCTTGTTACATTGCTATGGACATGTAGGTAATACTTACCCCTTCCCACTGTTGAGCCTGTGACAGAGACAAGCTATTAGATATCACCCGCCCAACAGCTTCTTTATCCTAAAAGATCATTGAGAGAGAAACTCTTTAATGTTATGTTAACGGCAAACTTCAGTCAAAATAAAGGTCCCTGTGATATATATCCCGGAACCACACGCAACTTCTTATGCTGCATCTCTCAGACAATCTAGTGGCAACCTTCCCCCCATTTGTTTTTAAGCCACTCCTCAACAGAATGTTGGAGATTTCACTGTCTTCACTGATTTACTCTTTATCGTGGAGACTCCTGATATCCTGGGGGGCTATCATTAGCCTCCAAGCATCATCTGGTGAGCCCAGCTATGTCAGTTGGCCCCTTTGTAGCTCTCCAGATGTTATGGGACTACAAGTGTCAAGATACTAAAGCATTAGGAGAATCTGCTCCATTGGTATGCTGCCTTGCATTGTCCTCTAATAGAGACAATGCAAGGCAGGCTTCCAGTTAATATGGTCAATGTAACAAACTGGCTGACTGGACCTGGCTGTGGACTCCCATGTTAGGCTGGACTGTACATTTTTCAACTACACATATTTAACCCTTTCGCTGCCAAGCCCTCCGGAACATTTTTCAAATCAGCTGGCCAAGCAATTTTTGAATTTTCTGCAATTTTTTCCTATTGGTTTGATTTTCAACTGCTGGGTTGCTAGCGTTTGTAAAAGACCCCCCAAACCATATATTTTCTGAAAGCGCAGGCCCGGTAGAATAAAAAGATGGTGATACTAAATTTGTAAACTCCTGGTAAAGTAAAAAATTGCGGTGGAGACCCGCTGCAAGGGTTAAAAGCCTGTTTCTGTCTCAGGGGAACACATAAAGCCGTTATACTGACCTTATCACTTCCTTGCCCAGCAGCTGGCACTCTTCTCTGGGTTGTAGGCAGATCCTGAGCATCCTCAATTACAATGCAGGACTGCTGGTCCTGCATTGTACGTGATGATGCCAGAGTGTCTGCGACCAATGGAAGAGATCAGGACTGGGGGGAAGCGAAGGATAAGCAAAGTAAAACTAAGTTTTATTTTCCCCAACTCCTGAAATACAAGGATCAATGTTTTTCCTGGATTCACAGGGGTCTGCCTTAAAGTATCATTTGTTAAATTAAGTCTAAATAAGCAACTCGCTATGCTGCTGTGACAATCTGGATATTGTTTTGTTGAAGAGTTAATAAAGGAAGCATTAAAGAATGCTTTCATTATTTATGGTATTTCGTAATTCTAAATAATATGCAGGCAATGCAAACCCCTCCCCCTCGAGCATTTTATTAGCACATCACAATGTGTGTTTTACAATCTAGGTGACAAAGTGTACCCTTAGGCCGCACACAGACTTTTGGGTCAACATGCAGGAAGAATCATGGATTTGTGAGTGGACAGCTGTGGCCAAGAATCCTGTGCAAACCAATGACAACTGACAGGGGCGTCATGTGTCCGCACATATAGAAGTTACCTGTGGCTAGGGACAGGTGGCCACCCTTGGTTGCAGACAGATTGTACCCAGGGCTGGTCATCTGTCCCTAGCCACAGATAACCACTAGATGCACAGACACATGCAAACAGCAGTGGATAGCTCTGGTTCCTGCCTGCCAGCCCGTCATTGCTTTGTACAGGCTGAACAGTCCACAACCACCAATTGCAAGAATCCTCTGACCGGGCCTAATCTCCAGTGTGAATGAGGCCTTAAGCAAGAAAGAGTAAGCAAACTATACTTGCATTGAATAGCTGTCACTCCTGGAAGACAATAAAAACAATCACCCCAGAGCGCTAAAGCTACACTATCAAAATAAGTGGCAATTCCTATCATTACAGATGCCATGGGGTGGTTGGTCCTCTACAATACAGTCTGCAGTAACGTGTCAGTCGTGTCTCAGTTTACAGTATCCCAATCAGGCCAGAGCAGATTTCTGATTGGTTGCTGTGGGCTCTTGCAGCCCTCAGCAATCTGTATAACTTGATTTTTTCCACAAATAAAAGCTCTGTTTACCTTAATGCCGTAATCATTGGTACCATTTCCAGCCGCCATCAGAGCAGCCGGGTTTGCCTGTCACATAAAACAGAAAGGGATAAAGATAAAGAGCAAACTATGTCACAGGCAGCAGAAACGTTTCTTCTCTCCGGGTTTTTAATATGTTTATCATAGTGCAACTGTGTATGAAGAGAGAGCACTACATGGTGGTATGTTCACTGGACGTGTTTGATTTGTGACTAGCTGTGTAGAGGACAATCTCTTAGCAGGGAAGGGAAGCTGCACTGCATATACTACACTGGCTGGTTCTTCGGTGTCAACAGAATGATCAATGTCTCGGCCCCTTCCATTCTATAAGCACTCTGACTTACCTGAGACAATGCACTTCCCCCCTCCTCATTGTACATGATAAGAGTTTGGTTCCCTTCATCATTTGGTAATATGTGCTTCTTTTTCCCAGAGCCGCAGAGGAAGCACATCAGCAAACATAATGCCACTAGCAAAAGAAAGAAAAATGTCAGAAGATGAACAGCCGGGGCCGTCAACAAGCTGCAGGACACAAACCCTCGTCATACTTACACAGGAACAGGAGCAAAGCTGCCAAGATGGCTCCGATCGCCCCGCCTCCCATCTGATATGATGCTGGTGCCATCTTCTCACAGTTCAAACGATCGGGGCAGGAGCACACCCGGACATTCAGGTCTTGGGTTTTGTAAGTGCCCTGCCTGTCGTAAATATCAAAGGGAATGGTATAGTTCCCCTTTGTAAGACTTTTCAGCATTACGACTTCTGCAGAATGATCTGTAACATAAACAGATGTGACAATTACACAAAAAGCAGATGTACAAGCCAGGGCCCATCTATACTGCTCCCCTCATGTGATGTTTATACATTGCGGTATTGTTGTTGTGTCTTCCTGTTCCATGTCTTTTCCCCAATAAAAAGAGACAAACCGGGCAGCATTTTGTAGATCTGAACAGAGTTGGGCCTTACCAATGTGTATTGGAAGACCACAGATGATACTACACCGTCCTTTTTATTGTCTAAACACTTCAAATACACTTTAGGAAACCTGATTATAAAGCTAAAGCCTGTGTTAGTATTGGGTGGATCGGGGATGGGTTAGAACCCCTGTTTTAGATTTCTGTTTGTGCCCTGCTAGGTGGATGCACCCCACTATTTGTCTTGGTGACCTCTGTGACTGAAAGTAAGGGAAAAATCCAAAATTTGTCCAGGAGAGCAATAGGAAAATATTGAGGACAAGTTGCAGTAGCAATTGTGTAAGAGGGGATTCACTTTAATTGGGTGTGCTACACACACCCCCAAAAAAAACTTCTTTGCGGTACAACACAGGGCGAGTGTAAAGCAATTGCCCATAGTAACCAATCAGCTTCTCTCTTCAGCTTGTTCAGTTAAGCTTTGAAAATGAAAGAGAGAAGCTGATTGGTTACTATGGGCAACTGCTCCAGTTTTCATAAATTCTCCCCACAGGGTTTCCACATTGTTCAGACAACATTCAGAGATACAATGTAACATTGCTGCTTTTGTATCTACTCTGTTCTTCTGCAGATCAAAGCGATGAGATTCGTCTATATATCACATCACTTAAAGCAACCTGACCAGTAAAATGTCTTCCTATTTAACCTCTTATTAACCCTTTGTTTACCCTAATTAGTCCTAAATGACGACTCCTTCTCCTCCTCCTCAGTGTATTCTTTTACTGCTGATTTTTTTTTCCTAACCCTTAATAATAAACGTATTTGACTTTCTTCACTTGTATTTGTTACTTTGTTTAAAATGACACTAAAAATATTATTCTGGTAGAAAGCATTGCAGAGTTATTTACAAATAAAATAAAAGCCTTTTTTAATGGACACTAAAACAATCTACAGAATAAAATGTAAACTTTTTATCTACCTTAACAGTTTTTCAAAACTAACATTTAGGCCTCATTCACACTGGAATCGGCCGGCGCGTACAGCTCTGTGCTGTGTGCACGGCCGTATCAGGCAGCTCCCGGGAAGGACAGGTGCTGCATGTGATTAGTACGCTGCCCCCGTCCCTCTATATGGGACTACGCGGCCATATGCCCCCCCTACGCTCACCTCAAGTGCAGGTCCATAGGGGTGCGTGTTACCTGTCTCGGACACAGACAGGATTCATCCTGTCAGCGTACGGACACCCGCACGGACTTGCAGGAAGGGTGAGCGTAGGGTGCCGTATGGCTGCGTAGTCCCATAGAGAGGGACAGGGGCTGCATACTAATCACACGCAGCCCCTGTCCTTCCCGGGAGCTGCTCGGTACGACCCTGCACACAGCACAGAGCTGTACGCGCTGGCCCTTTCCAGTGTGAATGAGCCCTAATAAACTGATGTGTCTGAAGGACAGGACGTGATAGTGAATCTCTTTAGTGGGACACGGCCAAAAAAAACAGGTTTTAACCATCACATACTGTCCAAAACTAAGCAAAGTTTCCAGTGCAATTATAAAAACGGGATGAATGTTTGAGAAACGATGGCTGATTGTGCTGAAAATCTGTAGAGACTCTGAACATTTGAAGATGTGTTGATATTATTATTATACAGGATTTATATAGCACCAACAGTTTGCGCAGCGCTTGATATCTCTACAGTTCTACATAATGGAACATGTTATCATTTGGTCAAACAATCTCTATTCAGTCTACAATGACATTTACCAACAACTATGTACTACAGGCCATCACACCCCATAGTTCTTGGTAATCTAGAGGAGATTGTTAAGTCAGATTGTAGCATTTGTGGTCATCTTAAGATCTGCAAACCACCATTTATTGCAGTAGCCGACTTCAACATAAGCTGAAAAGTCGAGCTGGGTTTTTTAACTTCCCACCATTTGCATGAATTGTACAGAAAACTCCACGTCACAAAAATTATGGTAAGTAGACTTCCACCCAAAATTGTCTCCACTGTGTGTATGTACGACATTAGACTGAAAGCCAGAAACAATGAAAGGTGTGCGTGCTGTTTGCACCCCAGGAGTTGTTGGTGAAACATAAATCAATAAAACTAACCTGAGACTTGCTTGACTTGCCACGTTTCACTCATACTTTGGGAATGATCAGACACATCAAACTTAAAGGGTCCAGCAAATGGGTCCATATCTCGGTCTGCAGCCTCCACCACAAACGGGACGTCCAACTGATGATCACATCTGTACATGAATGGTGTGACCAGCTTCGGTGTGTGGTCATTAACATCAGACAGATAGAGGAGTATTGTACCAGTTCCTGTACCCGGAGGTTCACCTGCGCAGAGGGGAAGGAAGGATGTGTAATGAGATTGTTTTATTGTACATCATTGCACTTTCCATCATGCTAGAAAATAAACTCAAACGTTTTTAGTACAGTAACAACCAATCTTCATTTGACCCTCCCTCAGTAAGTAGCTGGTTTCTTATTGGTTGCTGAAGATGACCTCATATAGCTGGTTTCTTATGTTTCTGGATTGTATACACAACATTTTCAAAAACTCATTTAAAAGAAGTTTTAAAGGAGAACTATGGGGTTAGGGCTTTTCCCCATAGTTCTCCGAACGGTAACGGGAGGACACAAACTAGCGTCCTCCCGTCACCCTAAGCTCAGTATACCGCGAGCTGAGACGCCGCAGTATACCGCGAGCTACAGCTCTCGGTATACTGAGACGCCGCAGCTGAAGCGGATCCCGACAATTATGTCTGGATCTGCCCAGCTGCGTGACTGACAGCTGGCTCTGCCTATCTAGAGGCAGAGCCAGCTGTACCCGCCCCCTCCCCCGTCTGTTCAGCCAGTCAGCGCTGGCGGATCGGAGCGGGGAGGGGAGAATCCAGTCCCTCCCCTGTCACTGCTCTCTGCCGTGACAGGATCGAGAGGTGAGCGAACGCTGGTATGTGTTCGCTCACCTCCTGATCTACTGAGCCGACCTGTGACAGTCTCATTGTCACAGGTCGGCTAGAACTATGAGGTGAGTGAAAAGCACTCACCTCATAGTTCTCCTTTTAAAGGTTAGTTTCACCATTTACCTTCAGGTTATGCTGCCACCTACTGGAGAATTGGGCACCAAACAAAAAAATTGTAGGCCCCGCCCATGATATCTCCTTTTACTCCAAGCATGCTTCAGTTTTGTAGCATAGCAGTACCAAAAGCATGAACAAACACAGAGGAGTAGGACCATGTCCCTCAATGGATGGTCATCTCTAGAGACCAATAATTCAAGCAAGGTTTAAGGTTCAAGTTTTAGGCATTTACTTTCCATGCGAGGCATGATACCATCATTTTCTGTGGATATATTTGTGAAATTCTCTTGTATTAGGTTTAAACTGACTCAGTTGCTGTTTCTAAAAGCTGAACACTGCCATTCAGTTCAAAGCAAGTACCTAATACTCACCTGTCCTGCTGCCCACTCCACCAAATTCCTCTACCTTGAAGACCCCGTTGCTGAAAAGATTTCCATATTCCTGGGAGTGTCAGATTCCAGCATCACCCACTGCACTGTGTCGTTCTGTCTGCTGACCCTTACATCATAGCAGGGCACAGGGGCTGGCTTAAGGAACCACAGAAAGCAGCATGGGACCAGGCACCTGACACACCCAGAAGTGTGCTGGAGATCTTTTAGTAACAATATATCTTAAACCTAGAAGAGTTTTGTGGTGTGGGTACCGGGAAAGGTGAGTATTAGAAGACAACTATGGGGTAAGTGTTTCCCCCCATAGTTCTCTTAAGGGTTACGGGAGGACATATACTAGCGCCCTCCCGTGACCCAAAGCGCAGTATATCGCGAGCTACAGCTCGTGGTATATGGAGACTGCCACAGTCAGGATGGAACCAGACAATGTCGAGATCCACCCAGCTGCGTGAGTGACAGCGGGCTCTGCCTATCTAGAGCCAGAGCCAGCTGTACCTGCACCCTCCCCGTCCATTCCTCCAGTCAGCGCTGGAGGATCGGAGCGCGGAGGGGGGGAAATCCCTGTGGGGAGCCGTGACTGACAGTCACCACTCTCTGCAGGGAGATGATCGAGAAGTGAGCGAGCGACGGTATGTGTTCGCTCACTTCCCGATCTATTGATCCGACGTGTGACACTTTCATTGTCACACGTCGGTTCGAACTATGAGGGTGAGTGATTTTCACCTACCTCATAGTTCTTTAAGTTCTTGCTCTGCAGGGAACGGCAAGGTTCACATTTTAAAAATTACGACATCGTCACTTTAAAGGACATCCATATCCTTGACAGATATTGAGCTTAAATCATAAAAAACTGCTAAAATAAATTAGGCACAAATATTTATTTTGGGGATTCTGAGTGTAGAGCACATTGAGGAAAAGTATCCTTTGAAACATGCATTGATGGAGATTGAGGAAGTCATATGAACATCTAATTGATGAATAAGGAACCTGCATGTGAGAAAACCTAATACTGTGTAGCTTAAATAATTCTCTAAAGGGTGCACATATAAAATATCAGTGATTAATTACTAAGCCTTGCTTACCGTCATCTATAGCATGGACCAACGCTGTGTATGTAGTTCCGTTAACAAAAGGAGATTCTCTGTCCAGTTCTTGTAATGTTGTAACAACTCCGGTATTTTCATCCACCGTCATCCAACCTGCGGGATCTTCTGCTATTTTATACCTATCCAATAAATGGGAGATTTTAATGGATACTTGGCACCAGAACTGGATTAGCCTCCATTACCCTTAGGTACCCAAAGCAACAGTCTTCTGCTATGATGACCTCTTTTATACAGGGACATTTTTTTTATTATTATTGCCACTAACCCAGCTCAGAAATGAGTGACAATGCATAAGTAACGTTGTATTAAAATTATATTTTTACAAGATTGGGCATCTTTGTCTGTGCTGCTTATAGGCACAGGCCTTCTCTAGCTAGGGGTACATCCAGCTCTCCTTGGCACTATAGACATTTTATAAAAAGTCAAATTTATAAGAGTTCATATCATTGTGAATGGGTGTTAGAGGATTGAAGTATCCAGCTGCTTAAGCAAAATGTTCCTGATTGTTTCCAACTACTGCAAGAGCACCTGGTTGAACAAAACTACCTTGGCTAGTATCATTGAAGGACAATTTCATACTAATGCAGACACTGTACCTGATTTTGTTTGGCACCCTGTCTGGGTCAGTTGCAGTGAATGTCCCCAGGACTGTCCCCACCTTCACACCTTCTTTTTCTCGAATTACTTTGACTTTAGGGGTAAAAACGGGAGCGTCGTTTGCGTCGATCACAGTGATTGAGACAGTTATGTTGGGCGACATGGCTGTCTTGTCCATTCTGAGTCTGGAGTTCTGACATGAATAGTATGGTTCTTCATTCTCAACCGTTATAATAAGTGTTTTTGTGGGGGTCCCTTCAAAATCCAAAGGCTGCAAAAAAAAAAAAAAAATATGATTTTGTTCTTACTGTAAAATCATTTTCTCGGAGTCCATTGTGGGAAACCGCTCTGAAGAATTCTGAGATATAGGGTGATGCTGCTGCCAGGGACACGAAGCCAAAAATGAAAGCCTGTTACTATAAGGCAAGAACCCCTCCCACATTACACTTGAAGCCCCAAAAAGGCTCCATGGACTAACACTTAAGCCAAATGGTTCTGAATAGAGGAAATTCATAATTTAGGCAGGCATCAAGAACTGCATTGCACACAAAATGAGACACAACTGTCAGCTGATTGACACAATCAATAAAATGTGGGTCAACACTCGCAGCTGCTTAGTCAGCACTCGGTCTTAAGGTTCCCATACACCTAGCAATCATGGGACGAAAATTATCGTCCGATGATCGAACCGTCGTATGATTTTCGTACGGCGGCCCCATCCTGCCCCGACCATCGCACGGTTCAATTAGCAGTCTTTAGCAGAGATCACCTGGATGAATTTCGTTAATCGACCGCACGGATTTTCGTTTGCGCATGAGCAGTGTTAATCGTACAATTTTTGACGTACGGAAATGCCACCAACCTTGCGAAAATTATACGATTCGACAGAAGTTTTCTAACCAGATGGAAAGACAAAATTTGTACGATTGTACAGTATTTGCGGTTGTACACTGCCCATCAGCCACATGAATATCTGTGGAAAACGAAAACGAAAATTCGGCCGATATTCCTAAGGTGTATGGACGCCTTTAGACCAGGTAGTCACGGTTTTTATTTTCCAGACTCTAGCTAACAGGGGTAGAAAAGCTTATCCCCAGACCAGAGTAAAGTGTTTCCAATTTCTCATCAGTAGGGTCTCTAAATGAAGAGGTGTCAACAATAGGAATAGTCAAAGCCCTATCAAGGTAAGAAAAAGAAAAGTCAACCTCAAGAGAAACCGACTATTTAAAAAACAAAATTATTATACAGGATTGATATAGCGCCAATAGTTTGCACAGCGCTTTACAATATAAGGAAGACATTACAGTCACAATACAATTTAAGACAAGATGGTAAGGAGGGCCCTGCCCCTGAGGGCTTACAATCTAAAAGGGAGGGATCATCCAGAAAGGAAAAAAAGTGGCTAAAACCATATACCCGAAGATTCACAATCTTTGTATATAAATCTGGCAAAGATAGGATGAAAAGGAAAAAAAACCTTAACACAGGCAGGTTTAAATAGATACGACATAAGGGGCAGAATCCTCTAAAGTTAAGGTGAGTGCACAGTTTCAATAAAAAATGCCCCAGTTGTATTCCCTGATGTCTAGACACCATAGGTGATTGAAAATCAGCAGCTGGAGTAACGTCCTCCAAGGAAAATAAGAATTAATCTTCAGATAAAGAATCTACTGCAAGGACTCCAGCTAAACCAGAAATATCCAACATCTCCTCCTCTGAAGCTATAGGAGAGGAAGAATGGGGGTGTTCCTTACCCTTGTGAAGGGAATGAGAAACAATTTTGTATCTATTTGTGATAGATAAAACCTCCATAATTACAGAAAAATCACTTTTTCTGAGAAAAGGGAGAAGACTCAAAAGACAATAAATCGGTGAAGAAGCAGTCACTGATAAAGATTTATCGATTTTAGAGAAAGCAGAAAACACAATTAACACAATCTTTCCCTTTTGTTCATTTCTACCTTCCAGGTAGAACACAAGGACCAGGGCGCATACATCGTCACAGCATAACCATACGTCTCAGAATTCTTCAGAGCTGGGTCGCTCAATGAATGATAGAGAAAATAAGATACTGATCATTCACACAGAAAGAAGGAAACTGATAAGCATCTTGGAAGTATTGGTTCAACCTACATAATGAAGATCTCAAAATGTAAGCATTTGATAAAATGGCAGAGCTAGGATAGGTCAAGGCAAAGTTAGGTGAGGAGAGAGAGGGATCAGCATTGAAGACTGGCTAATGTAATGAGACTTTAGCAGAGCACCCTTACCTTTACAATGCTCAGGATTCCCTCATTTGTTTTTGGATCTGTGGTCAGGTTATAATTTTCCTTCTCATTTCCAAGCAATATTTTATACTTGGCTCTCCAGGCCGGAGTTTGTGGTGTATCCTTATCTTCGACCTTTAATCGCAGCAACCCATCCTTCACTTCTCCCTCCTGCACAGAGAGTTCATACTGGAAAGGAAGATTTGTTATTAGCACTCACAGAGTATAGGGTGGCAGAACTCTTCCAACAGAGAACCACTGCAATCTTCCAATCTGACTTCCAACCAACAGAAATATGTGGTGCCCACCTTGTTAGTTTTTTTTTCACCACAGAGAAACAATTGGTGCCAGATTTATCTACACGCTGAACAAATCCTGTGTGTATGAGGAGAACTTCACCAACTCAGGAGCAAGTTTACATTGCTGTTAATCCCTACCTACCAGGTCTATGAAATACAATGTTTAATGTCCATGCCAATATAAAAAGACACAAATGAATACAGATACAGTATGTATTTAATAATGCATTATCAAATGACATTTTTTTAAATGCATTCAGTGGTGTCAGAAGTGTATTCCTTAAAGAGTTATTAAACCCTCGTGGTTTTTGCATACATCTATGGCTAGTAAGCAGTAGATATATGCAAAACGATAAAAAGAAAACTTTTTCAAAGGGTTAATACTTACCTTTGTCTCCGCTGCGCGCTCCCATCTGAACATCTGAAAATTTCTCGGGCGGGCGCCTGCGCAGTTCAGATGTTCCGCCGGGAGACGAGGAGAGACACAAGGTAAGTATATGGAGCAGGGTGCACCCGCACAGACTCCATGGGACATGTGAGAAAAGGAGAACAGAGGAGTCTGCGCTGGATCGGAGACCCGCACCAGCGCTGGAGGGACAGCTAAAAACTACAGGAAAGTGTGATGGAACTGTGCATGCACTGCATGGATAGGAATGCAAATACTTTGACAGAAAAAACAGGTCCCTCATATGTTTCTATCTGTCTGTAGATGTTTGCCTGGAGGTTCCCTATAGGCACTCTTAGATGCATCACAGCTGCTAAAGCCAACATAACTGACACAGGACTAGGTAGGGAAAACAGTGCCCAAACACCTCTATAAGGAAAGCAAGCAACAGAAGACCCACGGAGCAGCATTGCAGCACTTTAGTGGATGCAATCTGTATAGAGATATGCCCCTATTTTGATGCATGTATTCTCCAAGTAGCTGGTAAGGGTTAAGCAAAGTGAATTGGCACTGCAGCGGGCATCAAGCTGCAATTGGGAAGATGCATCTTTATGGCTTTTATGCATCATTCCTATAAATGATCACACTCAGGAGTAGACCACTGCCTGACATGAATGACAACATAATGACAGCATAACAAGAAATCTGGCAATAGTCCTCTTTGCTGGTACAGATCATTTTTGTACAGGTACAGAGTGTGTGTGTGTGTGTGTGTGTGTGTGTGTGTGTATATACACCAATCAGCTATAACATTCTGACCATCTGCCTAATATTGGGTAGGCCCCCTTTTGCCACCAACAGTCAAGACATGGACTCCACTAGACCTCTAAAGGTATGCTGTGGTATCTGGCACCAAGCTGTCTGTAGCAGATCCTTTATGTCCTGTAAGTTGCGAGGTGGGACCTCCATGGATCAGACTTGTTTTTTCAGCACATCCAACAGATGATGGATTGGATTGAGATCTGGAGAATTTGGAGGTCAAGTCAATACCGTAAACTCATTGTTGTGTTCCTCAAACCATTCTTAAACCATTTTTGCAGTGTGGCAAGGCGTGTTATCTTTCTGAAAGATGCCACTGCCATCAGAGAATACCGTTTCCCTGAAGGAGTGTACTTGGTCAGCAACAATACTTAGGTAGATGGTGCGTATCATGATAACATCCACATGAATGGCAGGACCCAAGGTTTCCCAGCAGAACATTGCCCAAAGCATAACACTGCCTCCACCAGCTTGTCTTCTTCCCTTAGTGCATCCCGGGGCACTTTCTTCCCCAGGTAAGCGACATACATTAACCTGGTCATCCACATGATGTAACAGAAAACATGATTCATTAGACCATGCCACCTGCTTCACAGTCCAGTTATGATGCTCACATGCCCATTGTAGGCGCTTTTGGAGGAGAAAACAGGTCAGTATGGCCACCCTGGCCAGTCTGCAGCTACGCAGTCCCACGCACAACAAATTGCAATGGACTGTATATTCAGACCCATTTCTATAAGAACCAGCATTAACCTTCTCAGCAATTTGAGCTACAGTAGCTCTTCTATTGGATCGGGCTACACGGGCCAGACTTCTCTCCTCATGCGCATGAATGAGCATTGGCTACCCATGACCCTGTTGCTCCCTCACCAGTCTTCCTTCCTTGGACCACTTTTGGCCCTTGTCAAAGTCGCTCAAATCCTTATGCTTCCCCATTTTTTCTCCTTCCAACACATCAACTTTAGAGACCATATGTCTTGCTGCCTTATATATCCCACTAACAAGGTAATCAGTGTTATTCCCTTCACCTTTCAGTGGTCATAATGTTGTGGATAATTGGTGTGTATTCTCTCTCTCTCTCTCTCTCTCTCTATATATATATATATATACATACACACAAACACGAACATATTCATATACCATGCAAGATGCATCTATGAAGGGATGGGCTTAATAACCTGGGCCGGTAGCCTAATCCATACAGAATAAGGGTCTTTTCAAAATACATTGAAACCTTAAAAACTGTAAAAATAAAAAACAACCAATGGCTTTCTTGTACCTGTTGATCAAAGTGGCGGGTGTATTTTAAACAGTAAGATTCTCACTACAAAAGATACTCACTTTGTCACCACTAGTGAACACTGGCATATTGTTATTCCCATCCTGGATGAGCATGTTAACAGTAGTTGTACTGAATAAAGACCCAGCTCCTTTGTCTTTGGCTCCAACAATAAGTCGGATAAAGTTTGAGGCCTGGAAAAGAAAAAAGTGATTAGCCAGCTAGAATTTCTGCCATAAATATTCCACAGATGTACTGCAATCCAAGGAAACAACAAGGCACCCTCTTCATCAGCAGTGCATGTGTCTCTTCTCTTCCCTAATTCCACCAACATCCTTTGGTCAATAGCTGACCTTCATCTCTCCATTACTTGGAAATAAGGGGCCTCATATGTACAGGATTTGTCTATCCACTGAAACATCCAAACCCAGATAGGATGCATGCTAACCATACATATCATTCTAAATTACAACTGGGATGACCATATGAGAGCTGAATACACATATCAAAGTAACCCTCACATAAATGTATGTTCCATCCTACCCTTATATGAGCTCAGCATATACTGTAAATTGTATGTCTATGGACCTTGAGGGGAAGAACATAAAAAGAAGTGTCACTCACAACAGGTATCTGGCACCTACATGCTACCTCAAGGCTGCTGTATAACACACCACACCCAACAAACCCAGGGTGCTCAGGTCACTATGGCTTCCTGGTCAGTGTTGCAGGCCCTGCATCCAATCTGTGACCTGTGCAAATGTGGTCCTTTCACTTACAAATTCAAACCTGTAATAGGATGGTGTTGCCATACCAAGTACCTTTTGTCAGTAGAAATATCTATTCTCTCTCAGAATGACAGATTATACCCATTGGGTGGTATCCTCTGCAGTGCCAATAGACAGAGGCAGCCTTCCAGGGGCAGGCCATCCCCCTGTCTCCCTCTGAAGCTAAGGAGAGTATTAGCAGTGCTGCATTTTAAAAATAAATACCCTTGTTCCATAGCATAAAATTTAATTTTATAATGATATATTATTGATAAATGTATATAATAATAATAATAATGATGATGATTATTGCTGTGAACAACCCACCTCATAATTCAAGCAGCCGTCTCCACGAATCAGTCCGTTCTTAGAATCAACAGTGAATTTGACATTTGGAAGGTCGGGTATCTGTTTGATCAAATAATAATCAAATTGAGAATTTGGGGTGTCTTCTTTGTCGTCATCTGTTGCTATGACTTGGAAAATTGGACTATCTGAAATTAAAAGGGAACCCTGTCAAACCATGTTGATGAAACAATAAACAGCTATTCAATAATGTACAATTTTTTGTTAAACTACGGTGAGCTAAACTGCACCACAGGGACCCATTTGTTACAGATTTCTCATCTTCATACCTGGTCGGTGTCATCTGGCACCATGAGATGGCCCAGAGCTTTAAAAGTCACTCCAAGTTATTAAAGTGAACCTGCAATGAGCAACCAATGTGCAGGCTCCAGTGCTTTCCTAACTTGCCTGCGAATCCCTGACCTAGAAATAGCATACAGCATTAAAGCACACAAACTCTAAACTCCTTTCCTGCACACTCAATCCAGGACAGGGACTCACTAGATAGCAAAACAAGAATTATAATGAAAGCCAAAGAACTTTAGAAACAAGAACGTTCACAGCCCAGCAGCATCTTGAATAAGAAGAGTTATGTATTAATGCCTGATAGCTAACTGCCCATGTTCTCAGGCAGCAGGAGCCATAATTAAAGTTTATGTCTGCCTCCAGCTGCCAAGAAGAGAAAAGTATGATTTTGCTAAAACTGTCCTAATATGTTTGGATGGAGCGGTTCTTTACAAACATTTGTACATTGTTCCACTCTTAAACCTTCAGGTCTACAGATCAAACCCACAGAAACATAAAAAGATTTAATTATGGTAATATAACACTCATATACTAACCGAGTCTGGTGGTCTCTTTCAGGGTGAGATTATACACGCTCTGAGAAAATCTGGGGGCATTGTCGTTTGAATCCCTCACTTCTACATTAAAAATGAGAGATTTGTCCAAAATGCTTCCGTCCAATCTATTTGCAACATCGAAACGCACCTGTACAGACAAAAATGCAGTTATTAGTCAGGAGGAAAGAGACTCGGTACTATAGCCACAAAGAACGTAATGATCAATATTCTGGTTTATAAGCAGAGTAATGAAGTAGCCCATTGCCAACTTCATTTTACTGCTTACTAACTTAGAGCCAGCACAATGTGAAGTATTTGTTGACTCTATGATTGCCACCTGTGAAGCAAGATCACTGTGCTGTATTACAATATGATCAGTCAATACGGAAACGGCCCAATACGGCCGTGCATGCTGCATGGATCTGTATGGGCCGACACTGTGAATGAGGC
Source organism: Nanorana parkeri (assembly GCF_000935625.1). Lineage (NCBI taxonomy): Eukaryota > Metazoa > Chordata > Amphibia > Anura > Dicroglossidae > Nanorana > Nanorana parkeri. The sequence goes on from NW_017306318.1 coordinate 431,839, forward strand.
CTTAGGTGGCACTGCACATTTTACATGATTGATTTACAATTTATCAGCATCTTAACATGTCTTTATCTGCATACTGCTCTAGATCGGTGACTCAAAGTATTGAAGCCAAGGAAGACAGCAATGGTGCCCTCCATGTTTCTGTTACAACAGGTTTCTTATGAGGACCTGTCTCCACAAAATGTTGGCCAAGTCTTTGGACTTTGTGAATAAATAATTTCAAGTAGAAACGTTGTTATTGTTTCTTTGTTCCCTGACCTTGCCCCTTCTACCCAGGGACCCGACTTCCCTACTTTCCGAGTCACTGTCCCGAAGCAAGTGCATATACAAGAGGTTCTGCGTTTGTGCTTTGTCTTTACTGGCTGCTTGAAAGTTCCAGGTCAGTGACTCAGGAAGGAATATAATCAGAGGTTTGGCCTGACAGCCAAGCAACTCGTATTTTTACACAGATGTCAGCAATGGCCGCCCCTTCACTGCTCTTGGCACAGATTTTCTTAAAGCTAGATCATACATGAAGAATTGATCATATCAGATATCACACGTGCCCTAATATTATGCCACAGACAATCTATATAAAAATGTGTTTGACTCGTTATTCAGAAATCATGATATTACAGTACCATGACGCCTGAGAATATTGTACGATGACACTGGAGCTTGTTACAGACAGATGTCCTACTGCAATCTTCTAGAACTTGTTTTCTGGGCTGAAAGCAACATTGTCCTCTTGCTACAGTGTCTCGTTTTAATAGTGGGATATTGGGACATGGCCTGAGGGTGGTTTATTATGAGATATATAAAATCTTGTGGTAATCATACTCACAGTAAACAAAGGTGTCTTCTCCCTGTCGATAGCTCGGTTCACATACACCTCCCCGGTGAGATCATTGACATGGAACAAGCCTTTTTCCGGGGGTTCATCCACTCCAGGACCACTGATCAGATACTTGATGGAGTAGTTTTCTGCCCGGTCATTGAAGAGCTAGAAACATTGCACAGTTGTGATATAAGGGGCAGCTTATAATACACAGCCAGAAATGTCAGATGAGGATCCTGCTTCTATCACCCTTCTTTCCTTACAACTCTGAGTATTAACATTTCCGTAAATTAAGCATCTCTGTTCCTCTTCAAAATCTCACTTAAAGAGAATGCAACTCCTAGGAATGACCTTCTCTTAAATCGATCCTTTTTGGTGTGTTAAATACAACTTTGGAAGTGTTTTGTTAGTTCTGAGTAATGCAAAAATAAATACTCGTTGATCCTGCCTGAAATCGTGTGAGCTAATCACGTACCTCTGTTGTCTTTCTCCTGATATTGTACCAATGCGTACATGCATTGGTACAATATTAGGAGAAAGACAACAGACAGATTTCACCGTTTACTAGCATGGGGGGCACATCAACTGATGTTCCCACTACTATTAAACCCTAAAGAAGGAAAGTCTAAAGCTGGCCATACACCTATAGATCATGTGCAGATTTTCTATGGTCAGATGGAAAAAGTGCTACAGATTCCTCCATCTACGCTAAGTATGGAGGAATCTCCAGCTGGGCCAAGCTTCAGTATCTTACTAGTCGGCCCCGCTGGCTCTCAAAATACTTGAACAATGCCTGCATCCAATCAGATTGTTCAGGTATTTTGACAGCCAGCAGGGCCGACTAGCAAGATACTGTATATATCTATGAATGCCCTATGTGCATATAATTACAACCAAGGTAAAAGGCAAAGTCCTCCAGTGAATAGAGGAAAAAAGAAGAGCTCCTCCCATAAAATAATGGACAATTCTCCTATTTGTTTCAATGTACTTATTGATGTCCATGTGATATACAGTAGCTGAAGGTGCTGATACAGGCATAAAGCATAAGCCGGCTACCTCCATACAGCTAAGAAGAAGAAGAGGTAAATGCAAATCATGATATTTATATTTCCATATTTGTTGTTTGCTTTTTTTAGCGAAATAACATGATCCTACTTTTCAGTTAGGCCAGCCATAGTTCTTCTTATCTGTAAACAACAGGTTTGTCAGCATACATTAATAAAAAAAAAAAAAAAAAAAACTAATAAAAGTATTTTTCTTACATCTCCAGCTTTCTTTGGGAAGGGTCCACGGTCATTTTCCTCCAAGACGATCGTAGTGAGAACCCACCTTCTCTTGGATCGGCGCAGCGGAACGAAGCTTCCTGCTGGATCTACGTGCTATTTGAAATGAAAACGGAAATGATCAGAGAAGTTTCCTTGGTCTGTCAGATGAATTACATAATACTGTAACTAACCAGCATCTGTTGATAGAAAGAATAAAAATTTTTGTACTTCTATCGCCACTACAGCATATACGCCAAACCGCTATTTTTTGGGGGGACTGCATGACGCCCTTTTAGTCCACTATGCTTAGAGCTATGTGTGACAAGGCCCCCATCTTTTCGGTCACTCATTAGTGTTATTCTTCATTTCATCAAATTGTTTTGTGAGTAAAATCAGGGTTAAATTCTTGGTAAAATAAGCTGATGCAGAACATGAATTGCTAACCATTCAAACCAATTTTAACAATATTTTTCTACAAATAAAATTCTAATTCTTTAAACTTTTTTTGTTGCCCTTTCTTGAGGTATGCAACTCAAACTCAGCATTGCTGATAGTACAAGAGTGAAACTCAGCAAGTGTTATAAAGTAAAATGAACACTGAAAGGCTCTCCTACCAGTCATATCTTTTCAAAGCTGACTGCGAGTCTTCAGACAAGTCAATAATGATCATTCAAACAGAACTGCAAGTCAGACTAAAGGTTCAAGCTCCGTCAGCACATCAAGGCATGCTTAATAAAGTGTAAGCTTTACCACCGCTTGATGTATGCAAATACTTGGTGCAACTTCAAGGCTTCCCTCTGTAAAATGCTTGCTCCATACACTATTTAGGTCTCAATTCACATGAAGGAATCCTTTGCTGAGAGAAATTTACAGTCTGCTTTTGCTGACCACCTTCTGAAAAATGCTTTATCCCTCACTGGCATGATTATCAGTACTTTCTAATTCATTGATTTGGAGCAGGCAGTGAAGTTAGTACTCCTGAGCTACATATTTGTTCAGGATCAGTGCCTTGGAAAGCACTGAAGTCAGTGGATCAATATTATAGCCAGGCAGCTTGCATTTAGAATATTGACACACAGATCATGCTCGAGAGTAACCATGTAAAGCTGAACACACATTTCTCAAATTTTGGCCAAGTCCTAATGACGCAGCCAAAATTTGAGTAGTGTATGGCCCCCCTCTGGACCCAACTGTTTAGTCTGCAAACTGAATGAAAGTAACTTCTAGTGTATGGGCAGCCCTAGTGTAATAGAAAGCCAAATCTCTTCAATGAGCGAACAAAATGTCAATGGGCATAAATTAACTTCTCTGGGAGCTGCTGCTCTCATTAATCAGGTACCTTAAACATAAATGTCTCACCAAATATAGGACAACTAATCAGGAAAGTCTCTTATGGTTTGAAAAGGGGGAAAATATTATTCTTCACTCCAGATCAGAGCTTATCCAGCACTATGAGCACAGGAGCAGATGCCACACCACAGGAGCACACAAAAGGTAAATGGAGGGTAAATGTTATTTTTCTTTAAGTCCCCTATTCCTCCTCCACTTATGGTTACCAACAGCTGATCAAGCTGCCTGCTGTTATGCAGGGGATCTGGATTTTTTACAATACAGACAGGACTTCATCATGTCCTCTATTGATGTCCTCTGCTGCTCTTAAAGCACACAGGTAATTGTCCTGGTGATGTGTAGACACAAGAGTATGCTCTGCCATGTCATCTGATCTCTTGTAAATGGTCTGTTCACCTTATGGAGTCAGGAAAAGGGAGCAGCATGCAGCTATCTGCATAGCTCAGGACAAACCATAGTGAACAAGATCTCTCGGGCAGTCGTACCCACAGATGCCAAAGAGATGAAAATGCCTGAGCCAGCTGAGATTGGCCAGATTAGGTCAAAGATCTCATCCTGTCACAGCTAAAGTCAAACATAACACCACATTCAATGCAAAAATCTAAACCTGCACTTTGCATTTGTACCATAATTCTATATGGGTCATTAACCTTGCAGTCACACCTAGCCCTATATGTAACTTATTTACAAAACTATAATGTACATACCCGCTTTCTGCGTGTCTGGACCTCTCTTTGTTGCCGCTGTATATGGGCTGTTACCACCTGATAATAGAAAAAAAGACATTAAACACTTTGTTTCCAGGATACAATTTCGTACCATCATTTGTAACACATATTCCACTCCAGATATGGCATTTTATGGTGTGGGTGAATCCTTCACTGTCTGTTTGCATCTCTTGTGGTTGCAAAAGCTAGATATATGTGGGAGTCATTTTCATCACTGCTTCCTTCCAAGGGGGCATTATAAAAGGTGTTACTTTCTTGCAGCTAGACATTATAAAGAGTCCATTGGAGGTTTTGTTTAGTGTTTTTTTTTATATAAATTCTCTACCTTTACCCATCATCTGCTCTGCGGTTGGTTAATATACTGGATTAGCTGGTGTAAGAAAAAGTGCAGTATAAAGCTCAAAAACCGAGGAAAAACAATTCTACAAAAGCGGAGTCCTGATCAAATGTAATTTTCTTTTTTTAAGATGCTTATGACGATTTTACATGACTTCACAGTCACTTCTAGAAAGACAAGTGTGTCTGCTTACAATATTGCCTGATGTTACTGTACAATACCTGCCTGTCTGTAGGTCTTTCCCTAAGACGCTTATGCCTCAATCACACTGACAATGACATTTATATGCATGCACAGGACATTTCTAAATGCATGTTATGATTTTAAATAGTATACCTGACACTATCCTGAACCAGGGGCAGATTGAATGCTTCTAAATGCATGTTACTGCGTGAAAATATATGTAAACACAGGTACATATAAACACAGGAGAACTTGGTCCGGGAAGCATAATATTAAGTCACACTTCCCAAATCATTTCTCCTGCATTTAAATAAACCAAACGTAGGCTTGTGCGAATGTAGCCTTGGGCTGCTCATACACACTTTCATTTAGCCCAATGGGAAAACATTCTCGACTTCCCCATCCATGCTAAACAGCCACCCAGAGAATTGCCCCTAAACAGATACAATTGGTTGGATCACACAGCAGCCATTTGCTGTCTACCCTAAATAGAGCCTGTGCCCAGACAGATCATTCACACTAAAGTGTTTGCATATTCTGAACAAGCAGGTAAAGTATTTCATTCATTCATTCACCTCTGTATTTATAAGCATTGTTGAGAAAATTTTCTCAGACATTGAAATCTTAGCTTTTAGTCTAAGAGCAGATCTTGGCCGCCTGCCAGTCATCTAATGTAAACTTGTAAGATGTTAGAAACTGACTGAAACCGGACTCTTTGTTGTGATCTTTGAGGATCTCTGAGAATGAATAAGTTCACATTAAAAGCATCTAGAGAGGTCAGTGATGGCTTAATATAAAGCAATTTTACTACTACTTGATGTAAACAGTTTATTGTGTAAATGCACTTTAAGTATATTGTAAATGATCTCTTGAAATACATATTTTCATTCACTGGTGCTTCTAAAGTGCTTTGACGGAATACCGTGCATTGCGGTTAAAAAAAAAAAGACATTGCACTATTTTTTCACTCCACAACAATATTTTGCGGTACCTCATGCTGAAAGATGTGTTGGGGTGCAATTTAGAAGAATGGCAATGCACCTAGCGCATGGCACTGCACTCTAGATGCATTGTGTGATAGAGTGTGCTAAAGGCACAGTAATCTCCATTTAGTGCAATGCTCCAGTGTTACTAGGCCCTAACTGAGAAACATTGACAGCTGTCCTATAAATTCTATAGCCACTGAAGCCAATTAAAAACCCATGACGAGCTGCTACCTAGTCAAGAGTAGTTTTGCCCATTTTGTTTGTTAAAATTCCAAATGACACCATTCTAATTTCAACTATTTTTATGCATAAATTATCATGGTTCCCAAGAAATAAATCTGGCAGAAAAAGCAAATAATGGTTATTCCATAATAATCTAGAATCATGTCATCATGGCCATATATTTCCTGAGAGTCAAGTTCCTGATACCAATACCTGGCATGCCTTCAACCCAACACCATCAGCCTTGCATGCTTTCCAACTTTCGGAGATGAAAAGAGGGACACCTTCCAGCACAATGTGTTTAGTCAGTGGACACACCCCATTACGAATTTATATGCCAAAAAAATTATTGGTTAAACCCAGATTAATTATTTTTTTTCACCATTACTTTTCCTTTATACTGGCTTTTCAAAATAGCAAACATGATAATTAAGGGATAGGATGGAGGTCTAAAGGTGCCCATACACTGTACGATTATCGTAAGATAATCACGGGAAATCCTGCGATCGTACGATAATCGCAAAGTGTATGGAAGGCGTGCGACCGTTTCTACTGTACGATCACACGTCTTCCGTCGAACAAGCAGGCTGGAAGCAGGCCGAGAATCGTACGATTCTCAGCGGGTTAGTGGCGTGCTTGTTCAACAACTGCTGAATGGGCCAGTGTGTTCGCACGCGCACACTGCCCGTTCAGCATTGCAGTCATCGGAAGCCCGCCCCTCAGCGGGGCAGGCTTGCGATGATCGCAAGTACGATCTGCCTGTCCAAGATGGGCAGATTGTACTTTTTTAAATTACTTTACAACCCTTGCAAGACAAAAGTCTTGCGAGGGTTGTACAGTGTATGGCCACCTTTAGTGCAGAATAACACTTTTGGTAGTTAAATAGAACCTTTTCATAGATATCTGTAAATCAGGCCAAAAAGAGGGACCGCTGAGGAGGAAAGAGGAACATAGGGATTTTGGTTCCAAATGAGGGACTGTTGGGAGGTATGGCCTTCATATGAAGGAATATAACCTTTCCCACCTGACATAAAGGAGGAGGAGACACCTGGGTAAAAGATGTAACATTAAAACTTGTGGATTAGAGTTAGGCACAATGCAGTAATAAAGATCCAAACTTTCCTTAGAGAGGGGAATAAGATATCTATTTATTATTTATATTTACCAATAGCCAACATAATTTCCTAGAATCACTGCAGTATCATTATAAATATATTCATGTGGGTTCTTCCTAACCTATGAACTTTTATTAAAGTTTATATACAAATGTTAGAGTATTACTTAGTAAACAGGGAGCGTTACAGCTCACTCCTCACTCCCCCCCATCTTTCACCCCTATGTTTTACATATGACAGTGAAATGGCTCCGGCACAAAGCGATTCTCTTTACAGGTCACTGTGTCCAGCAACAAACCTTCCTCTGAGTAAGATGCGGGTTCTCACTCAGCATGTTCCCGAGTAGAAAGGACAAGGTCAGGCTGCAATGCAACAAAAACAAAGTTTCCACTGGAAATCCATCAGCCACAAAAATTGTAACACCTCTCACAAATTCCTCACAAGGATCACATTTTCACTTCAGAATTTTAAAGGGAACCTATCGTGGCAAAAACCTGGAGGGTGCCATTGCTGAGCTCCCCTGCTGAAAATACAAGCATAGAATGTATTGATACACTTGCGTGAAATGAAGCAATGGATGGTGCCTGCAAACCTTTTAAAGTAGAAGCTACCAGGAATTGTTTGCTGCCAGTATGGTATATCTGTACTCACCACACTCACTTACATTACAGTATGTAAATAACCTCTTAATGCTGCTTCTCATGATGGTCACATGATCAGAACCAATGCTGACTGGTTTCCATTCATTAGTGTAGACCAGCGGCTGGTCATTAGTTGATTAGGAACACCGCATTGTAGTAGAGTCGCCTGTTCCCCCATACTGAGAAGTACCAGGAGATTGAACCAGACAGAAGTGGGAACTGGGCTAAGCTCTAGAGCAGGGTTAGGCAACCTCGGCACCCCAGCTGTTGTGGAAGTACAAATCCCATGAGGCATTGCACGACTAACAGCCACAGGCATGACTCCCAGAGGCATGATGGGATTTTCCGTTTCACCACAGCTGGAGTGCTGAGGTCACCTACCCCTGCACTAAAGGAAGCCTAGCACACAGTTAAGGATACACTTTTTTTCCCACTCGTTGCCTTTATTGCATTTAAAGGAGATTCTTAAACTTAAACCTGTCCCAGAATTAGACCCCCCCCCCCCACAAACAAGTGGCGTGCTTGTTCAACAACTGCTGAATGGGCCAGTGTGTTCGCACGCGCACACTGCCCGTTCAGCATTGCAGTCATCGGAAGCCCGCCCCTCAGCGGGGCAGGCTTGCGATGATCGCAAGTACGATCTGCCTGTCCAAGATGGGCAGATTGTACTTTTTTAAATTACTTTACAACCCTTGCAAGACAAAAGTCTTGCGAGGGTTGTACAGTGTATGGCCACCTTTAGTGCAGAATAACACTTTTGGTAGTTAAATAGAACCTTTTCATAGATATCTGTAAATCAGGCCAAAAAGAGGGACCGCTGAGGAGGAAAGAGGAACATAGGGATTTTGGTTCCAAATGAGGGACTGTTGGGAGGTATGGCCTTCATATGAAGGAATATAACCTTTCCCACCTGACATAAAGGAGGAGGAGACACCTGGGTAAAAGATGTAACATTAAAACTTGTGGATTAGAGTTAGGCACAATGCAGTAATAAAGATCCAAACTTTCCTTAGAGAGGGGAATAAGATATCTATTTATTATTTATATTTACCAATAGCCAACATAATTTCCTAGAATCACTGCAGTATCATTATAAATATATTCATGTGGGTTCTTCCTAACCTATGAACTTTTATTAAAGTTTATATACAAATGTTAGAGTATTACTTAGTAAACAGGGAGCGTTACAGCTCACTCCTCACTCCCCCCCATCTTTCACCCCTATGTTTTACATATGACAGTGAAATGGCTCCGGCACAAAGCGATTCTCTTTACAGGTCACTGTGTCCAGCAACAAACCTTCCTCTGAGTAAGATGCGGGTTCTCACTCAGCATGTTCCCGAGTAGAAAGGACAAGGTCAGGCTGCAATGCAACAAAAACAAAGTTTCCACTGGAAATCCATCAGCCACAAAAATTGTAACACCTCTCACAAATTCCTCACAAGGATCACATTTTCACTTCAGAATTTTAAAGGGAACCTATCGTGGCAAAAACCTGGAGGGTGCCATTGCTGAGCTCCCCTGCTGAAAATACAAGCATAGAATGTATTGATACACTTGCGTGAAATGAAGCAATGGATGGTGCCTGCAAACCTTTTAAAGTAGAAGCTACCAGGAATTGTTTGCTGCTAGTATGGTATATCTGTACTCACCACACTCACTTACATTACAGTATGTAAATAACCTCTTAATGCTGCTTCTCATGATGGTCACATGATCAGAACCAATGCTGACTGGTTTCCATTCATTAGTGTAGACCAGCGGCTGGTCATTAGTTGATTAGGAACACCGCATTGTAGTAGAGTCGCCTGTTCCCCCATACTGAGAAGTACCAGGAGATTGAACCAGACAGAAGTGGGAACTGGGCTAAGCTCTAGAGCAGGGTTAGGCAACCTCGGCACCCCAGCTGTTGTGGAAGTACAAATCCCATGAGGCATTGCACGACTAACAGCCACAGGCATGACTCCCAGAGGCATGATGGGATTTTCCGTTTCACCACAGCTGGAGTGCTGAGGTCACCTACCCCTGCACTAAAGGAAGCCTAGCACACAGTTAAGGATACACTTTTTTTCCCACTCGTTGCCTTTATTGCATTTAAAGGAGATTCTTAAACTTAAACCTGTCCCAGAATTAAATTAGCCCCCCCCCCCAACAAACACACACACACACCTTCCAACACAAGTGCTGCAGTCTAGTTTTGAGATCACGACTTCACACAGAGTGGAGACAATTCACTAAAGCAGTACATCTTTCTCTAAACCAAGTTGACCTTTGTTTGCTTTCAAACACCCAATTATGTGCAGAGCAAAAAAGAGAAAATGATAGATGACTGAAATGGCAACGTCACTGAGCAAAGTGAGAAATGCAATTCTTTAGTAAATTAACCCCAGTGTATCTGAGCTAAATCAGCTCTGCTGCCCAACAGGTTCATCTAGATGTTTATAACTGTATATTCTGTCCCGTGTTTTACCTGCATGTACCTGAAGGACAGAACAATATTGATAACTAGTACAAATGTATTTCTTTCTAGTCAATGTGAGACGCATGTTTAAGGCTCGCAGACACAATGGAGTGTACATAGCTGGCTTTGTATTCAATAGAGAAGGCATATGAGAGTCTGCTCCCACACAGACAGTAAATGACTCCATTGTGCTAAGGGTCATACCTGGAATACATAACCCCCTCTGGCCTGTATACTCTCCATCATCTCTGCTTCTCACACTTCATTCAGATACATCACCAGTGAGGAAGTGAACACTCCGCTCATAGTACATATTGTCTTCAGAAACTATTATACTATGAGATGTAAATGGTTCGATGCTTCTCTGTTTACTGTTCTCTTTAGTCTTTTGGAATGTCTGATCTCCATACAAAAATAACATGTTTGTTTTCCCACATAAATAATAACATCGGAATGTAAGACATGAAAGTATCAATAGTCTAACTTTCCTTTCACTCTATGATGCCAGATGCAGACTTAAATTACTACCAAGGACTCCATGTTCACATGAGATTTGTACATTTGAGTGAGTTTCGTCCCACAGTCGCCACAAATTACTGGCAGGTTAATTGGCCGACTGTGTATTTGTCTGTATGTCTGCAGTAGGGACATGGTGACAGGGATCAAGGGGAATGGTTTAGTGTGGAATATGTTGGTACTATATAAATGAGTAATCAGTGATTAAGCAACGGGGCACATGTAAAGAGCCTCCGGGTAGTGGACAACAATGTGGAGGATAGGAAAGTATAGATCTATGTGTGCTGCTATGTTCAGTGATAGGCAGATGTTTCAATGGCCATTGTTCTTAAAGTGGACCTTTACCCTTTAACAAAAAATCACATCAGCATATAGCTCTGCATCCAGATACGAAATCATCTTACATTCATTAGCTAAACAAATATATTTGTATTTTACTTACAATTTCTTGTTTTCTACTTCCTGGTCTACTTCTAGAACAAATCATGTAATGTGAACAAGCGTTGCTGCCTGGGAAGCTTACATCAGCAGACCATTGCTGAGAAATCTCACTTGTAATCTCATGAGATCTCAGGGAAAGGCATTTTCCTCCTCTGAGATGATGTGCATGGTCACATGTCCTAGTAACATGTGCCAGAGTTCCAGGAAGTAAAGGGAGATGGATTAATCTGCCCTTAGTAAAAATGGCCGCTGTCAGAAGAATGGGGAGCAAAAGAAAAATAAGATATGCAAAGCCTGCAATTATCTAGAAGTATGTGTTTGTAGATTGACATTAACAAACATTTCTAAAGGGGGCTTTGTTGTTATTTTGAAGATATGGGTAAAGTTGCTCTTTAGTCAAATCAAGTTTATTGAGTTCAACAGAAAAAACATCGAACACATAGACAATATGAAGCAAAAAACACAGTGTGACCCGTAATAATGTGCAGTTGGCACTACTAAAGTTGCTCTTTAATGAGATACCTAGCGATCTATAGCCAATAAATGTAGCAAGGGCAATTTATCAAAACTGGAGCAGCTGTGCATGGCAACTAATCAGCTTTTCTCTTTTATTGTCAAAGCGTAACTGAACAAAACTGAAGAGACAAGCTGCTCCAGATTCTGTCTGCTCCAGTTTTGATCAATTCCACCCTCCCCCATGAATTCCCGCATTCATTAGATTTTCATTATCTAATACATAAGCTGGTCATCACTGGATGAGCATTGGCCATCTATGATGCATATTAGATTGTAGCAGGCATCTCTGAGTTGCCAATGTTGGATGGGATGTTACTTCTTGGATGATGGCCTATAATTCCCCCTCTTTGTAGAGATGTAAGAGTTGGGTCATCACATGCAAGCCTGAATAATCTTCATAGCATGTGTAGACATTACTGTTGCGGAGGGGGATTGTACAGAGTCAGATTGTAGTCATAGGTCCAAGCGTCATAATTCTCTATGGAACATACACATGAAAGAAGGGGTCTTCAATGACCAGCTCTCTTGACACATTTCCTTTCTTTCCATGCACATCCAACAACAATCCTGCACTTATCTCTTTTCCAAAGATACTATGAGACTGACACTATAGAATCCAGCCTGGCTTATTTCTCTTCCTTTACTTTAATGGCAGAAATGAGCCAAGTGTTCTGCAAGTTATAAAAGTGGGTCTCACTTACATATGTCAGTTCATGATGAAACCACAAAGTTTGCCAGTATGTCTAAAGCTGAACTCCAGGCAAACAGCTAATACACAGATAAAGATACAGTATATGGGAGCTGGATTTATGTCACAGTAAAATGTCTGGGTGCGGTCACGACTGCTGTCACAAATGTAGTACAGTTTGTCATTGTGCACTGCTGTCATGTCAGGAATGTGTGGGTTAGTGTTACATGTCTAAGTGGCCTGGAGATAAAGTTCTCCTCTCTGGTTTGTAGTGAAATTCTTATCCTGTTGTCTGGGCACATCTCTTCATTAAAAGACACATTCCACCTTTAAGACCATGTTTATCGTTCCAAACCAAGACCCCAAGCTAACCAACCCCTGAATTGCAGGGTGCATCACAGTGAAGAGCCCTGCTATTTTTTTCTTATTTAGTCTAGCTGTGCATTAGTAAACATCAAATGTAGATTAACAGAACTACAAGTCTTATCTGCCATCATTGCAGAGGGACTGAGCAGAGCTCCAACACCAGGACACCACCGTAATTGTAGTCTGGTCACACTACCTTCAGTCCCATAAGAAAAGGTACGCACCTCCGCACCAATTGCAGATGTAATGCTTTCCAAGCTTCTATGCAAAAAAAGTATTACATGTACATTGCGTACATCAAGATGCATTTACAAATTTTAGGAAAAGGTGGGCTGTTCCTTTAATTATGGTATCGAAACACACATTGTCTTGTTTACACATGATTAGATGATGGAAGAGCTTCACCTCATTCACTAAGCTAAGGAAAAACTTTACCTGCAAAGTGAACAGTCGATTTGCCCTTCATAAATCAACCCCAATGTCTCACAGATTGTTGTAAATGGTAACACAAGAATTTAAAGGGAAACGTTAGTGCTGTAACCTTTACCTGAAAGGAATTTTAGATTTGACTGTTAGAAATGTACTTGCTTGCTGTGTCATGTTCCCATCATTCTACATACACAGCCTTGCAGAGCCTCTGTCTATCCCTAGATGTAGAGGAGAGGCTGACCATAGAATAAATACAAGCAATGCTTCCAATGTTAAGCATGGACATTTACTAACTTGTTTTTAATACAGTCCTCCTGATCCTTCATACATCTGTGTAGAAGAGGAAATAGTAAGAATTCAGGTCGGTGTCTGGGGGATTTGGGCTTGTGTCAACAGGCAAATGCAGCTAATTTCTGATATCAATTTGAGATGCATCTGAGAACACACAGAGTTCATTGTTCTTCTGACCTGCTTTTGACATTTGACCGGTTTCAAACTACTTTTGCATTTCTATTGACTTGTATGAGGGAAGCAGTGCTTATGCACTACTCTAAGCAAGCCAGCGGCTTACCATGATAGAAGTGCTGCTACTGGCAGGATTCCCAGGTATAAAACTTTGCCACAGAGCCCCCCAAAAAAACTGTATACATCGAGGCCAGTGCTTGAACAAAGTCATTAAACACACAAAAAGGCCAACATGCGCTCCCCTCCATGAGCTGCAAACTACTTTAGCAGTATAACCTGCAGGTCCTGCCCGGCCCCACTTTGATAAAAATAGATTTTGCATTTACATACATTTTAATTTCCTGCTCATCACACACAGAGCAGTTGCTCAACACTTGTGTAACAATATCTGACATTTGTTCCTGCAGAAATCATTAGGATTAGGTCAAGTTCAGAATGACTAAAGGCTACCAAAGGTGGTCGAATGTATTCCCCTCAGCAAGAAGATTGTAGTTACATTTTAAGCACAGAAAATTACAGCTGAAGGGTTGCTGAGACTATATCGAAAGTCACTACCTGACTACTAGAAGTACTACAAGGAAACCTGACAGAGGTTTCAGATGTCGTTTTTATTGTTTTGTTGACATTATAAATGGAATGGAGCAGCCCCGTTGGTTTTAGAATAGTTATATTGGTTAGAAGAAGTGAGCTTGCATAGTGCTCAGTTACTAATCTAGGGCGTATGCACTCACACAGGCCGGGGAAGCATGAACTTAAAAGCTGTGCCTAGAGCAATGACTCTGCATGCTTGTACGTCCATGATGCGCACTATGCCTACTTTACTTCCTTACAGCAATGATCAGTCACTGTTATGACTTGTAATTGCAGATTTAAGAATGAGAATCCGCTGTCTGAACCAGCTTTACAACTAGAGTTATACTTAATATAATAATAGGAAAGAAAAGGGGGGTAATTTCTTTCCTATTATTATGTAATATATTGGGTTTATTGCTCCTTGGGAATGAATATTGTGTTTGATACTAAGGAATTTGGGGTTTGGATCATTTCGGTTTCCCCAGTTTGGGGAGCCCCCACCTCACTATCTAGAGATGCTTAATAAAAAGGGGGGAAAAACAGTGTCCTGACTTTGTTAAATGTTCTCTAAACCAGGGGTAGGCATGCTCTGGCATTCCATCTGTGGTGAAACTACAAATTCAATCATGCATCTGCCTCTGGTAGTCATGCCTGTGGTGGTCAGAGTCTTGCAATGCCTTATGGGGCATGTATTTGCATCACATCTGGAGAACTGGAGTTTGCTTACCTCTGCTCTCAACCTTGCAATAGATATGCCTTACCCATGACTTCCATCTTGCTTGTACCTGCAGCCTGTACCTGCTCCCACAGTTTGTATCCGCAACTGTACTTGAAATCTACTTTTATCAATATATTATGAGAGATTATTGTGTTACAACTGAGGTGTCACACTACATGCAACTGCCATGTTATAAGAGACTGCTGGATGGTAGAATTGACTATCATATATTTAAGATTAGAATCCAATAGCAAGGCAAAGAGGCAAGGGTTCTCAGCACACTTTGAGAAAGGAATATACTGGTTAGAACATGTAAAATGACATTCAGTTCCTTATTTACATTTATTCTTCACAATAGTAACAAAAGTCCCTCAGGGACGCAAACAAATTCAAGAAAACATTTCAGGCTTTTGGCCAACAGCCATTTTCTTTCCCTCTTACTAGCAACTTGTTTCAGTTGTTATGGCCTCCCAGCTAGGTAATAAAACCAGAGGAACGGTCCCCCAAAAATCACCACAGCGTGGGCACAATATGAACCCAATCCACGACTGGAGCCCAAAGCCATATGTCACACACGCTAAACAGAGCTGCATACAACAAGAGACTGGCATGTGAGAGTCTGTATGCTAGAGGCTGCTTCCATAGTACAGAGGATTGCTAGAGGCATCTGACAAGTTACAGATGCACCCAAAATGGAGCATAAAGTGGACCTTTACCCCCTTTCCCAAAAAATCACATCAGCAAGCAGATCTAAAATAATCGAACGTTCATTAGTTCAACAAACTTTTTTTTCATATACTTACAAATAGACTTCCTCTACTTCCTGGTCCACTTCTGGCACAAATGATGCAATGTGCCAAAGCATTGCATCCTGGGAAGGTTACATCAGCAGAGCATTGCTGGGAAATCTCATCTGTAATCTCATAAGATCTCAGGGAAAGGCAATTTCCTCCCCTGAGATGATGTGCATGGTCACATGTCCTAGTTACATGTGCCAGTAATCCAGGAAGAAATAGGAGAGCTAGTGATCTGCCCTTAGTAAACATGGCCACTGTCAGAAGACTGGGGAGGAAAAGAGAAATAAAGTATGCAAAGAATACAAAGCCGGCAATTATCTAGAAGTATGTGTTTGTAGATTGTCATTATTAAACATTTCTAAAAGGTGTGTTTGTTGTTATTTTATAGATATGGGGCTTTAATCTAACGTGCTACACAGGTATGAATAAGCTTTTAACCACTTCGTGACTGACGATGTACAGTGTACGTCGCCAGCATCGGGGCTGTTTAAACAGACTCCCGGCGACTTTTGCCGCCGGGAGTCTGTTTAAATTTGTAGAGCCGACTGTCAGCTTTACAACAGAAGCGATCCTGGCGACTTACCTGTCACCAGATCGCTTCTGTGTCCCGAAGAAGGGGCCGCCCCCC
>NW_017306318.1:448287-499707 GCF_000935625.1 Nanorana parkeri
TACTCGTTGTAACCTCATCTTTTATATTTCTTTAAAAAAATGGGTAATTTGTTGTGTTTTGGGGCATTTAATTACATTTGTCACTAAATTTTGGGGTTTAATAAGGAGTTGCGCTAATATTGCGCAACATAAAAATTTTCAACTACCACCATTTTATTCTATAGGGTCTTGGCATTCAGAAAATATACAATGTTGGGGGGTTTTACGTCATTTTCAGGCCTAAAATATGGAATATAACATGGGTGCAAAAAATGAAAAAAGGGCCTCAGTCATGAAGGGGTTAAAGACGATGGGTTTTCCCATGTCAATGCATCTGATGGAATGAAATGCATGACCCTGCATCTTCTGTTACCAAGCTCTGAGATTCTGTTGCCATAATTTGCCTAATATGATCACAAGTTTATCTGTATTAAGCAGAATGCAAGGCTTGATGCTGAACTGGCCTGCAGTAGTGTTGTACTGCAAAACGCAGCCCATGCCAAGTCATTTGGGGAAACCAGTAGTAACTAAGCAGAGCTGGAGCTGCCTAATGTAGTCTTCTCTCATCCACAGAAAGTAGGAATGATGCTAAATCCAGCCAATATGCGTACGTATATCTGTATTTCAAGCACCCAAAGGCAATTTTATGTCAGGCAGTCACTGTCAGAGAAAGTAGTGATCAGACAGAATAGAAAATATATTATTTTTGCTATTGTTCCCTTCTAATGAACAAGTTGTGGAAGTATCCTTGCTCCTCCTTGCCCCCATCTTCCCCATTTGTAAAAAATAATTTGGATTGTTCGAGCCGAGCCTACATACTTATGAAGTGCAGATATTTTAACCTAAGAGAAATTAAATTGTGCGCATCGTAACTGTTGTCTAAAATCTATGGCCTCCTTAAGACAGGGAAAGACAGTACTGGTAAAGTCTATAGGGGCTGCAATGTCAAACTGAACTGACAATGCAGCTGAGCAAATTACAAGGGGGTATCAAGAAGTAATGCCTGTTGTTTTATATCTGCCATTTATGTAAACTTATAATAAATGGCTGATATATATCAAACATACGGTCTAACGCAACCATTGTATGCATCTGGTTTTTAAATTGTACCAAATTAGAGGAGAGGTTGAAACAAAGCAGTAATTGAGTTTCTCACAAAAGATGGTTGTTTGGCTGTTGAGATCCATGAATGCCTGAAGAATGTTTAATGCAGTAATTGACAGGAACAATGTTCGGTGTTGGGTAAAGAAGTTTAAATAGGGAGGAACTGAAATTGTTGACAAGACACTGAATGGTGCCATTCAAGTTCTCCTCGTCCAAAGAAATTCAGATCCGCCAGATCATGACAACCATGTTTTAAGATGACCAAGGCGTCACCAAGTTGACTTTTTGGATCAACACTCAACAGTAAAGCCTACGATGGTACACTTTGAATACTGAAGGAGGCCACCAGGAAGAAAAGAGCACAGAAATCTTCTCGACAGCCCAGATTTGGCACTATCTGACCTCTACTTGTTTGGGCCAGTGAAGAAATATATGTGTGGCATTAGATCTGAGGACCTGCTGAAAGTTAAATCAGCTCTGAAGTGCAAAGAGTGCTCTGTAGAATTTTTCTTTGATACCTGCTTGTACTGCCATTATACCAGGCACTTGATAGTATATGGAGGATATCATTATTGACATCAGTCCCTACCTTCTATGAATTACTTGCATGTGTCCTTAAGTAAAATACAAAACCACCTTCTTAAATACGAGGTAAATAGAGCGTTCAAACAATGGAGAAACATACATTATTTTCTTATGAACTGGTTAAAGCAGATATTCAGGTTAGAGAACAGAATACTTTTATGAATAAAGCTAATCGTGTGATATGGAATCAGTTTGTGTCTCAGACATGGCATTGTCAAGGCACATCTTCATTCATAAATCTGCTAATTATTAACCAAACCTATAATTATTCATCCTGAAAAACATTCCGTCATAGGGCTCAGAAAAAACCCACTAAGACTACATGTTCCCTATGTTCATAGTTCCTTCAGGTGAATAGTTTCTTGAAATGTCCCAACTCTATTTAAGGATTAGTGAAATAGGAGGGTGTTGCATGCTTGTAAAATATATCACCATAGATGGATCAAGAGCTCCACCTCACTTAAAAGTGTAATCTGTCTCTCAATGACAATCACTGTTCATATAAACCCAATGCCCTCTCTTCAGTGTAATGGAAAGGAGTTTATGAGATATACGGCATCCCCTCCAGCAACTTTTAATGGTAATTATGGAAAAAACATACAGCAAATGTAAACATTGCTGGGAGACTGCTCTAATCCTCTAAGCGGGATCCACCTCTCTGAAATCACAATGGAGTAAGGGGAGTATGAGACTCACAGCAATGTAAATCTTTTAAAATGACAGGTTTATAAGATGATGGAGCTACAAACATAATGAGGGCCGGGCAAGAAGTTCTGTCTATTCAACAAAGTCATTCAACACGAAATAAAGAAATCTAAAACCCAGACAAAAGCTCAATTGTAGAGTGTCTATAATAAATACAGCCTCAGCATAAAGCGTTTGTAATGACCAGCCACTTTATAAGAACTTGAATATGTCAAACATTATGTTATTGGTTATGTTATTGCTTGTTTGGCAAACATTGATCTTACATTTGTAATAATGGAACACATATGGAAAATATTATGGAATAATAAAAGACATTCAGTAAGAAATTGGGCGGGAAAGTCAGGGCCAGACTAGTACATGAGCCAATATTGAGCAAATTAGCTCCAAAGCCCTGCACATAATGCAAAGTATTAATATAAGCTTTAAAGAAATACATTTATGTTTGCATTTCATAAGTTTCACGCAACATTCATAAAGCTCCCTTTAGCTCCAGTCTGCGAGTGCTAAATGCAAATATTAAAGGCTGTGCTGACTATGGCTTTAAAGTGTAACTGCATCTTTGGTGCAATTATACTGATTTAGTAGTCACCCCAGTCTCCCTCCCGGTCTAAAACCTGTCTGTCCCAAATCCAGTGAGATTTCGCTGACTAGATAGCACAGCTCCATTGCAATGAATAGAGAATGCAGAGCACATTCATGGGCCCAGCTGGAAGATTTTGACAAGTGGCTTTGCATTCTAGTCAGCGAAATTCTGTTGTATTGGAGACAAGTAAGCTTGGAGGGGGTGAGGGGCTAGAGGCCTGGGAAAACCAGAGAAGCAATTACACTTTAAACAAGCCTTTGGCAGGTCTCAACTGGCTTTGGGTGGCATTTAGCTAACTTTAGCAAAGTTGAAACATTTAGCATTATTTACCATACCCAGACTAAACATGCATAAGAGGAGTACGGGAGATGGCACTACTAATCTCCAGCTAAAAATTCTAACTGGCAGGCTGTCATGCACAGTCCCTGGCTTCAATAGTTTCTGTCGTTGATCAGGGAGAAGAATGCAGATCAGGTAACTGATTTTTACCTTTCTAGCTGCATCTCTGTGACTTAGAAGGTGGGAAAGTAAGAGGCAGCCTTCTGATAGAAGTCAGCTTACATATTTCTTTCAAGGCAGGTTTACTTTAATAAAGTTGTATATCAGACCTGTGTGATGTCTCAAAAATAATAATAATAATACCACCCACTATACACAGAAATGTCTCTCCAAATATAAAAACATTGTTTGTAAGCTTATTCTGCATGATAAAATCATAAAAATATAAAGGGAATTTGTGACTAGTATTATGGGGTGAAGCCGGGTGCTGAGCAGTGGGGGGTCCAATGTAATAAGGAGCTCCAATACGATTAATGACTGCTTCATCAAAGGTAATCGGCTTTTATTAGT
Source organism: Nanorana parkeri (assembly GCF_000935625.1). NCBI lineage: Eukaryota > Metazoa > Chordata > Amphibia > Anura > Dicroglossidae > Nanorana > Nanorana parkeri. The sequence continues at coordinate 452,096 of NW_017306318.1, forward strand.
GAAAAGGTATCCGTTTACTACAGCTAGAGTTTGAAGTTTACTACTACAGTATAAAACATGTAAAGATTTTAAAGTAAAACTATATTTTTCCCATGCAGAGAAACTCAACAGGTTTTGTTTATTAAAAGACAGAAGCAACAAAGCACCACCTCCTTGTGTGAAATATTTTTTTATTAGAATAATAAAGAGGGTTATAAATACTCACAATTATAAAATTTCAGTCACGTTTGTCAATAAGAGACCACAAGATCAGTTGCCTTAGGATTGGCTAATTTTTTCCCCCAAACCCCTCTCTTTGACAAGGCAAGCTGTGATTCCAAGGAAGGGAGTATGCCCCTGAAATGCGTAAATCCCTCCTAAAAGCAGTCGGTGGCATGATGGTATGGTGATGTGACCGGAAGCAGCTTTTTATATGCAGTCGGAGTGGAACATTCCTTAGACACTGATCTTGTGGTCTCTTATTGACAAGCGTGACTGAAATTTTATAATTGTGAGTATTTATAACCGTTTTTATTATTCAAATAAAAAAAAGATTTCACACAAGGAGGTGGCACTTTGTTGCTTTTGTCTTTTATGTATCTGATGAGAACCCCAGAGTCTCTTTGACGAGAAGCCTCTCCAAAAGCTGTGGATATTTTACAAGAAAGACTACTCCTTGAGGATTGTGTGACGGTAATCATTAGCGCCAAGAGTTAAAACCTTTTTCTAGGTGTTGTTTAATGCCTCAATCCCCATAAGCACACCTCCCCCTCTCCCCATTCATTTTCCTATGGCACCATCCATTCCCAATATTTCCAGGTATGGAGGGACATGTGACAGCATTGCCACTTGGCCAACTGCTGATACAAGGGGGGCTAGGAGAGTCCTCAGCCCTGTGTAAACTGTGACAGAAGTGACTCCGTGCTTACACAGGACTATAGCTTCACTTTCAACACCTAAACTGAACAGCATGAGAGGGGAAGGTGTGTTCAGCTGCAGAGGGGCAATTAAAGTGCACTTGTTGCTTTTCCTCGCAAGTACAACACCATAGCTTTACTTTAATCAGCATTGGAAACCATTTTTTTTTTCCAAGAACCACAGAGCAGCTACCTCCTAGGATAACGATCAATAGTGAAAACTCAGCAGATGAACTTTCTTGCCCTCTTGCTTGCTTGATTCAGCACTGTTTTAAGTATAATAAAATAGACTGCGTGGGTGATTAAACACATTAGCCTTTGTTCAACAGGATAATAACAGGAGTGATTGATTATGTGCATTACCTCACAACAGCCAGATTTAGGAAGATCATTACAGTGACGCTTTTGAATTATGTATTCTGATTGGCTATGGGTCACTGCAGGTTACCTGCAGTTGTTTGCCTTTCCAGTTGCAGGGTTCAGTTTATTTATTCACATTAAAAGAACTGCAACCAAATACAACAGTGGAAGACTGCCCATGGCAGTAGGCAAGCAAATAGTTACTGGCAAGCCGGTGGCAGTTTCTAAACATAAGCTGAAAGCTGTGCCAATATTGACTTATGGATGGGCAAACTCAACAAGAGTCCAAAGCTAAATGGCAGAAAGCAGCAGAACACAAATTAATTATTAGATCCATATCAGCAAGTATGATGTTACCTCCAAAGCTACTGAATAAGCAGACCTCTTATAAATGGTATCACTTACAAAATAAAGAACTTTCAGAAGAGATCTATTGGTAATATTTAAACAGCGCTAACAGTGGCAATACATATTGCAATAACAAGAAATAAAAAGAAGAAAAGGACCAATGGAAAAGTATAAAACAAGTTTTCTTTGGCCTTGCCGGGAATGATAAAATGAAATTAAATAGAGAAAATAAGTAAAAGGTTGCTGGAAACATTGCAGTCTATGAACAATAGTAAGCTGCACACAGGGAGCTGTGACATTCTATATAACGCTGCCCGTTCATTTTGCCTTTATCTTTTTTTAGTGCTCTTCAGTAAAATTCAGTGTACCATACTATGTCTACAAAAGCCAGGGCTGTGTTTAGACTGAAGTTCTTCCTACCCATCAGCCATTTTATGCTTGTGATCTGGAAAATTGATGCTTTGCTTGTACCATGATATGTGGGACCTGTGTTGGGTTCATATCATGGGGGGAGGACTGCATTGTATGTTGCCTTTCTAAGCTCACTATGTATGTTATCTGTTGAAATTCTAAATAATTATAATCACGTAACAAAAATGTTTACTGGTCAGACATTTTTTTTTAAACTCTTTATTTATAAAGGATGAACACATGAGACATGCCATAACAGGGAAACAATGTGAACCAGGCGCAGCTGGTTTAGCGGTCCAATCGGCCAATGAGAGAATCACCAAAGAAGTATACAAATGGCTATAGAATGGCACATCTTAAACTTCCAATGACTGCACAATAAAAGGCAATATGAAAATGTAACAAAAAGGAAAGCCTTCCGGGGCATGTCTCTGGGTCAACCCAAATTTTCAGTGAAAAACAAAACAAAAAAACCCCCCACAAGGTGGGGGATCCTCAAAAGGAGGGAGAAGGAGCAGTAGGGAAAGGAGAAGAAGGGGGTAGGAGGGAAAAGGAAAGGAGTAAGGGAGGAGCAAAGTGGGAGAGGTATGGAGACAATCATGTCCGTCACTTGGCCTGCACAGCCGATAACCACAGAGAATCAAAGAACAACGAGAGCCAGGCGGTTCTGCCGCTCAGACATTTTAAACTTTTCGTCCCACCTAAGAGCAGCTATTCTAATACACTGGTTATAAAAAAGACTCCTTTGTAAGCGCTCTGATTTTGTTTCATATTGTTACTAGTGGGTGGACTTTGGTCATAAGCCCTGCATACCTCTAGTTTTAATGATTACTGAAGTACTCTTAATGGACGTGGTAAATGTTGGGCAAGGTGTAGCCCTAATATTATGACACTAGTAACAAAGTCGGGACTTTTAACAGGATAAAAAAGCTGCCAGGATAAAATAGTTAGCATTTGGATTCCCAGCCTTACGTATTAGGCTAACAAGAGAGACAAAATCACAACCAAGGCTAATGGTGTAGAATTAATAATCAAAGCCGCGCGGCTTTTATTATTAATTCTATACTATACATCTGACCACACTGATTTCAGCTGCTGCTTGACTTGATTGGAGTAGTGGTGCGTGGTTTCACATTATTCACGTTTGTACCACTCTATTTTGATATCATTTTGCACCCAATATGGATATTTTTGATTATATGGAAAACAGAACAGTTAATTTAGAGGAGGTTTTTGGTTACACAGAGCAGGAAAAAAAAAAAAAAGGTAAATGACATGAATTGTTGCCTGAGAAAATTAAAACATAAGATGGAAAAGAAGATAAAATGATGGTGGGCTTGACGCCTGAGGTGGGATATACCACCTAATGATGGTCTTTTAGACAATGAAACTAAGGAGGAATGGGTTTTAAGAGAGGCTTTTATTATTATTATTAATTCTATACTATAGATCGGACCACACTGATTTCAGATGCTGCTTAACTTGATTGGAGTAGTGGCGCGAGGTTTCACATTATTCAAGGCTAATGGTGTATTCACCTACTATATTTATGCACGTTGTCAAAACATTAGACCAGTTGTACCCTCTGACCAGATGCTCAGGGTTTCCACGCCAAAAGATATAAAAATAAAGCGTTCAGGAGCATTGGTCTGCCTTATTATTTGTTGATGGATCCGAATATACATTGCGCAATCTTTTAGCCTTGAGGAAGAGTTTTAGGTGGCTAAAAAGTTGTACAGTGCATTTATGCACACACAATAAATAAAAGGCAGCCCCCAAATTTTTTATTCTGAGAACACAACTGCTCAGCAAAAGATTTACTTTGCTTTGTGCTGCATTGGGGTCTGCAACATCTTGAAATCTTTGATTCTTCTAAACCAATTGCTACAGCAGTTTTCCAGAGCAAGACCCCCAGCTAGGAGGAGGAGGGCATCACCCAGCGCCTGTGTAAGAGCTGAACATAAAAAACTGCTGTGTTTTCCTCTCTGCTGGTTTGACCATGGCATCAAACCCAGGCATTTATTACATATATTTCCTACTACTACTACTACTACTACTAAAATTGAAAAGAAAAGAGCTTGCATCAAGGTTTAAGCCTAAAGCCCAGGTAATAGTTTGTTGCATCTGCCAAAAACACAGTCATTGTATAGATAATAAAAACAGTCTGTAAATATAATTTTTACCTGGACGTTTATTGCATTCTAACAACTGCTGAAATAGCACAATATCTATCATAGGTGTTTTGTTTATGGACTCTAGTAAAGCCTAGAGAAAGTACACATTTACTTTTCATGTAATAATTTCAGGGTTTATAATATGCTTATGTGTAGAATGGGCTGTAGAAGTGCCAGCAACAATGTAAACTCAACAAAATGTTGCTGCCTAACCCTTCAGACCTTTTTTTTTTATATATAATGGATATATATGCTATCTGTCTCCTCTCTGTACACAGAGGTGCTTCTCCGCTCCTTTGGCCCATGATGTGGTTTGAATAGGTTTCTAGGTTTAGTGAGCAGTGGAGACAAACTAAGGCTAGGTTCACACCTAGGCGACACCTCACCGCGCGGCCATCGTGCACGATTCAGGAGTCGCCAAGGTGTGAACCAATCACGCTGTGGGTGCCATTATTTTCTAATGGCACTCCATTCCTGCCGGGCAGATCGCATGGTTTTGCCGCCGCGATTCCGCCCGTGCTTCCGAACACGATTGCAGTTGAAACAACTGCGCCTCATGTATCGCAAAAAAAAAAAAAAAGGTACTTGTACCTTTTTTCTGCGATTGCCGCACACATGTGACCCCATTGAAATCAATGGAGCCGCACGGCAATCGCTGCCTGCATTGTACAGGACCGTGCGATCCCAGGATGCGCGTCCCGGGTCTCGTGCGTTGTAGTGCAGGTGTGAACCTAGCCTTAGAGCTGGTGGTGGAAGAAAGTATACAACAGTCCTTCCTCTGCAAGTACAGGCGACCACTCAGACAACACCGCCCTTCTAACCTGAACACAATCACAGTAGCTCCTATGAGTCCCTGCAGTAAAGCGTGCACTAAGTTTGTTAAAGTCCTCTATAATGACAAGAAGGCACAGTCTCATTGTTATGGTCTTTGTGTTTGGTGATGAAAAAACGGGTCTACAACAAACCTTACAGTAACAATTTCTTCAAAATCCTCATTGCCATCCCTTTGTCTCACCTTAAAAACCTTTTAAAAATAATAAGTGAAACTTTGTTAAGAAAAAAAGATACATTTAAAGGCCCATTCACACTTTGCATTGTGTTAATGCATGTGCATTCATACAATATGTTATCGTGTGTTGAGGCAACTCATTTATTTTGTCTGGGCTGGCAGCAAACCTAAATGTACTTTTTTTTTTTTACATAGTGCTTTATAACACATGTGATGAGCTGTAGTTCTGGTGATGGCCCACTACGTTACCATCGTGTTGGGGGTAACATTCACAATAAATGGCAACACAACTCGTTGCATTTTGTGGGTTAACGTGAGGTTTTACCATGTGTTACACAACAGTGTCAATGGGCTATGATAAGTATTATGTAAGTAACATACATTTCCTGCTAGTTGTTCTTTAAATATCACCAAAGTCTTGATACTTTTTGACATGTCACAGGAGTTCAAGATAAGTTTTGGAACACTCCACAAAGTAACTAAACTGCTTTCAATTAATAATGGTATTTTTAAACCAATATATATATAGAAAAATTACATTTATATCCTATATTTTATGAATATTTGCAATAAAATTGACTTTGCATAGTCTGTCTCAAAAGTTCACAACATTAGAACAGGACTCATACCCTTGTAGTGTTGTGCTTCATTTGGGCTGATTTGCTAAAGAAGTTCACGACCTTCACGCAATAGTGTAAATATAGTATATTAACTTACACTGTGTAATCATTTATAAGTAAACAGGAACACGTAACATAGATTTGTAATTTTATTCAACAAACAGGTTTTGTTTCCACTCCTAGACAAAGGTGACTTGTTTTTATTTTCACACATTGGACTGTCCCTAACTGTGGGGGTCGACAAAATAGTTCTGGGTACATGAGTATCCTCAAGCATTTTCCTGAAACACTGATGCATCTCCTGACCAACTGGAAGGCAGATACTGGAATACAAATGACAGATATGAGTTGTGGCAAATATATCAAAAGCTACTCATACTTTGACCCTGCAGCAGGGGGCAGGCGTGCCCAATGTGGAAACAAAAAACAAGTTGCCTTTGTCTAGGAGTGGGAACAAAACCTGTTTCATTAAGTTTCTTAAGAAAATTACAGCATACAGCTGTCATTTGAAAGAGGATTTAAATTTACTTGTCAGTCATCAGGTGATTAGAGGCACCCTGACAAGAGAAGCTTAAGGGCATGGCAGGTATGGGGGCTCTGGTACAAGGATTTTAGTGGGAGACAACTACACTTGTAAAAAACAACAAGTCTATAATATCCCTATGTTAGTCTCTAACATCTCTTTAACTGCACACCTATACTAACATAGTTTTAAGGTTTAGGCTACACAGGCAATTTCTAAAGCAGCCCTATCAATAAAAATATATAATCAAATGAATCACCATGACACCAATCAGCATCAAAAATTACAATAAGTAAACTCAGTGATGTCCTAGAAGATTTCAATTTGCAATGTGATATGGAAAGGATGATGGGGAATAAAAATAATGCATATTCCAGCAATCTTGGCTAAGGCGGTTAGAAAGGGGGATGTTACTTTCATCCGTGTTTATTTTTATTCATCTCTATATATTATTCGCTTTATTATTGGTTATAACTGGATGTTTCTCCTCCTGTATCATTTCACACATTACATACGTTTTTATGATTCTGCTTACGTTTGTGGTATCCTGATGATTTTACAATCTCATGTTTAGTTTACTAATTTGTATTGAGACTGAAGTCCATCACGGGAGCGAGCTTGGTGCGAGGACTACTTTACAACACACACAGGGACCTGGAGGAACAAAAGTATCCACCCCCCAGAAGGAAGGACAGTGTCAGCACCAATTCAGAGACGATTTGAGAATCTACAGCCGAGTGATACACAAAAAAAAAATTTTTTTGTTAAAAAAGGTACAGGAATGCATTTTTAAGATTTAACTCCCGAGTTTAGTGCCACTTTAAGAGGGATTAAACACCATGAAAGACTTCCTGTTTCAGGTGCATTTACAGTTTGAGAGAAAGGGGTTGATTTACTAACCTTATAAACACACCACGAACGTGTATACACCTCTGCAGTGTGTTCCCTCCCAGCATGATCTATGGGTGGAATCTAAACACCTTTGTAATGTGTACACACACAGCAGGTGTGTTGTGCAAAGCCCTGAATGAATTCCAAGGTGATGTTGGGTAAATTAGCTCTGTTGTGTTGCTTGCGTTGATGAATGCAAGGAATGTAAATGCATGAGCTAACCATTTTTGTCTAAACTGTGAAGCAGCATTATATATGCATCATGTTCATGATTTTTCCATATATGGCATTAGTGGAAATATGCTTTTAGAGACTTTTTGGTTGATAAATACGTTTTGCTGTGTGAAAATCACACACTCCTGGTGTGTGTGTGTGTGTTTAGGTTAGTAAATCACCCCCATATTCTCAAACTATCGTCTTAAAAAAGGATAGTTATAGAAAGGATAATCAGCCTATTAGACTAATTGCCATGTTGCCACCCTGTGATTGTTAAAGACACAAATGGTCGTCATATAAATCCAGAACTGTTGTGGAATATGCTAGTTAAGACATTCTTAGTCTGAATTCAATCAAAGGATCATCTGTCATCGTCAGGTGAGGATCCAGTATGCTTTTGTAAACATGGCCATGATACGCAGATAATTTAAAAAAAAAAAAAATGTGTGCCACTACTGCCATTTTCTTACTGTACACCAGATGTCAAGGACTCCTCAGCAGGAGTGTACGCACATTGGTTTACTGACCTTCAGGTAGACATAGACAAGAGGTAAAAGATATAAGCATAGCTCCTAACTGTCCCTCATTTGGAGGAACGTGTTCTCATTTGGAGGGGCGGTCCCTATTTGGAACTAAATCCATATGTTTCCTCCTTAGTTGTCCCTCTTTCTGGTCCGGTGTAGAGATACGTATGAAAAGGTTCTATGTATCCACCAAAAGTGTTATTCTGCACTAAACCCTTCATCCTATCTCTTAATTGACTTAAAAGTCCTTATTAAGGAAAAGTAATGGTGAGAAGAGACAATTCTGGGTAAAACCAATGATTTTGGCATATAAATTCTTAATGGTCCACATAGCTGAGGGCACATGTCCATTGCCTAAAAACATTGAGCTGGAAGGTATCCCTACTTCTCATCACAGAAAGTTGAGAGGTAGAAGGTTTGACTGCTGAAAGATCATCCATTAAACAGATGATTGTTCAAAATGAATTGAGTGGATCCTCCAAGCCCTGGACTAATCTGAGGAAACAACAGTGATCATATTGAAAGATCTGTTTTGGAATCTAAATTTTCCCCTCCCCCCATCAGAACTCAGAGGTGTCGACAGGGATGCAGTATGTCTAGAGATACAAACAGACATGGAATAAAAACTACCCAGTCATTTCATAGACAGTATTGCCTGAAAACACAAAGTCTGAAGTTTGATGAGCATCCCTTGCCCTCCCCTCCTAAACAGAAATACTCATATTGGATCACTGGTTTATGGTTGAAGCTGCGCCAGGAGACACCATGAGATGGTCAAATCATGCTTTGACTATCCACTTTGGATGGTCCACTTTTGGACTGCAAAGGTCCAAAACTGAACCTTTTTTACCTTTTCAGTCTACCTGCAAAAGGTCCACATTCAGATTCAGGAAAAACCCCACTATATGTTGAATATGCATTCCAATTCACAGAGCATAACCCAAAAATTATTTTTAAAAACTGCATTTCAACTTTTGCATCCAAATTGAGATAGAACCTACTTTATATTATTTGTTACAAGTTCCCATTTACATAGCAGAAGTTTAAAAAAAATTAACCTTTTACTTACTGAAAAGGAATAAGCAGGGAATCACCAGCACTCAATGATGAAAGCAAAATATGTCCCTTTAATGGACAGAAGCCTCATAAAATCCAAAGAAACCGACGTTTTGGGGCCGCACAGGGTCCCTTCCTCAAGGCAGAAAACATGACCCAGGAAGGGACCCTGCGCGGCCCCGAAACGTCGGTTTCTTTGAATTTTATGAGGCTTCTGTCCATTAAAAGGGACATATTTTTCTTTCATCATTGAGTGCTGGTGATTCCCTGCTTGTTCTATGTCTGCACGGCGCCATCCGTGAACCAATATCACTGCGAGCACCATCTTTTCTCATCTGGCCGGGACTGCTGTGAGGTGTGCGGAGGGCTCCCCCAACGACCTACAACTTTTACTTACTGAAACATCCGGCTTTCCTATTATATGTAATGTTAAGGAGAAGCTGGGGAGATATGTTTATCATAATTAACCCTGTCTGGCAGATCTCATTGTCCACTGTAAACTAGATGTGCAGGACCATCCACCCTAACAAAAGGTTAATGCTCTCAAGGCTTGGGTGGTACCTTGTATGTTAATGCACATAAAAAAAATAGCCTTTCAGTCTGCACCCTAATTGCACATTGCAAGCTATTTTAAATAATTGAAGCTGCCTACAGAGTCCCAGGTTTAAATCATGCTCCAAAGAAACCACTAGAAAAGCTCCACAACATATGAAACATACAGTAGCACCTTCAAAGGAACAATCTCTCTTTAGGAGGGTAGTTTTATCCAGGTGTGTCTTGGAAGTTTAGATTCTGCTTTACTTTCTATTCTATTACCAAGCAATCTACATATCCCATGAGTGTGCTTCATCAGTCGTGTGAATGCTGCAGGCACCAAATCTGTTATTTCTGTATACAGAATACAATGTACAGTTCCTTTGAACAAGTATTCAATACTGCATATCATCTGCCGGCAATGTTTTACAGAAAATCCAAGTGCAGGAAAACAAGTCTAGATGGAAGCCCTCGTGTATGAAAGTGCAGAATTTATGACTCTTTAATTACTTTATAAAGCTTTGACATGCAGACATGAATAAACGTACTCGGATCTTTGTCTGGGCTTCTATGACAGGCAGAAAAGAGGTGGCTGAATTGGAATGTTTCATGGCTAGTTCACACGAGAACTGCGTGTGTCTGTGCAGCTGCAATCCTATGTGTTTTGCCACAATTTTACAGCAATTGATGCATTTTTGGGTTTTTTGTTTTCCTTAAAGTGTGCTTTCAGGACTGCATCACAACTGCGTCTGGTATGAATTAGCCCTCAAACGCTTTTGAGCAGTGATCCATCAATGTTGGAATCAGCAATTCAACAGACAGGGCACAACGTAGCCATTAGAAAAAGGTAACAAATCTATTGTCAACAAGACAGCCCTCCTTGTCCACAGAGTTGCCAAGAAGTGCTGGTCTCAGCATAGTAGTTCACCTGTGCCAAGTTGCTGCCAGGAAGTGCTATCAAGTACTGAGCCTCAATTTTTGCAGATATTCAAAATTTCCTTGTAGCACATTTCACATTATACTGTATATATTGCAGTCTCAGCATTTATACCTTTTCGGATACTGTGCGATTCATCCCTCATGCACAAGACATCCATCTATATTCAGCTTGTGCAAGTGTCCTCAAAAGGCAGTTGCCAAAAATAACTTGATCCAGGTACGAGAGTCATAGAGAAAACAACAGTCTCACTGATAATTGTAGACACTTTGTTTACATTTATTAAAAGTGAGAAGGATAAGGTGCACCCCAGCTATGAGATGCAGCATTGTGGGCCATAGCTATAACTAGCGTTAGCACACTGTCAATGCAGGACATATTCCGAGTATGCCTGCAAAGGCGACACGCATTAAAACCAGTGTGGCTCATTTACCAGACACCTCATTTACCGCTGGAAGCTGTTCCTAATATCCCACTTACCAGTATAAAGCTGGTTTTGGCTACTGCCCTTCAGGGAGGCTTGCACAAGCTGTCTATGGATGATAGAAACCTGCTTTAATTTGTATGGGCATATGTAATTACACCATTGAATTATCAAAGCTTTGTGCACGATGCTTGAATGTACTTAGAAGTGAAGATTACTTTGTATAAATTATAATTAAATAGAATATTAGACTATTCCTATTACTTTGTATAAATTTTACTTAAATAGACTTAAATAGTATCATTTTAGACAACCATTAAAAACTGGAGTTTAAAAGCAGACCTCAACTCTCTTCACTCCCTTTCCTTCAGATTACAATATAAAAATGTATACACTATATTGCCAAAAGTATTGGGACACCCCTCCAAATCATTGGATTCATTCTGATGTTCTGTGAAATTTCCTTGCTACTAAATATTCCCCGGTCACCAGTGGTATTATAACAAAGTGGAAGCAACTGGGAACGGCAACTCAGCCACGAAGTGCCTTAAGAGTAAAATGACAGAGCAGTGTCAGCACATGCTGAAGCGCACAGTGCGCAGAAGTCACCAACTGTCTGCAGAGTCAATAGCTACAGACCTCCAAACTTCGTGTGGCCTTCAGATTGGCACAACAACAGTGCTTAGAGAGCTTCATGGAATTGGTTTCCATGGCCGAGCAGCTGCATCCAAGCCTTACATCACCAAGTGCAATGCAAAGCGTCGGATGCAGTGGGGTAAAGCACACCGCCACTGGACTCTAGAGAAGTGGAAACGTGTTCTCTGGAGTGACCAATCACACTTCTCTGTCTGGCAATCCGATGGACGTGTCTGGGTTTGGCGGTTGCCAGGAGAACGGTACTTGCCTGACTGCATTGTGCCAAGTGTAAAGTTTGGTGGAGGGGGGATTATGGTGTGGGGTTGTTTTTTAGGGGTTAGGCTTGGCTCCTTAGTTCCAGTGAAGGGAACTCTTAAGGCATCAGCATACCAAGACATTTTGGACAATTTCATACTCCCAACTTTGTGGGAACAGTTTGGGGATGACCCCTTCCTGTTCCAACATGGCTGCGCACCACTGCACAAAGCAAGGTCCAGAAAGACATGGATGAGCGAGTTTGGGGTGGAGGAACTTGACTGGCCCGCACAGAGTACTGACCTCAATACGATAGAACACCTTTGGGATGAATTGGAGCGGAGACTGTGAGCCCGGCCTTCTCATCCAACATCAATACCTGACCTCACAAATGCGCTTCTGGAAGAATGGTCAAACATTCCCATAGACACACTAGTAAACCTTGTGGACGCCTTCCCAGAAGAGTTGAAGCTGTTTTAGCTGCAAAGGGCGGGACAACCCAATATTGAACCCTACGTACTAAGACTGGGATGCCATTAAAGTTCATGTGCGTGTAAAGGCAGGCGTCACAATACTTTTGGCAATATAGTCTATCTATCTATCTATCTATCAGGGGACCAGCTGCAAGAACCAGGAAGTAACAACCGACTCCCGATGATTTTTTATGGCATTTACATCTCAACTCCAGACAGGTATAGGTGTCCCAACTTTTTGCAGTTCTATATTAAGAGCGAAAGCATTTTTTAAAATGTTATTTTATCTGGAGCTCAGCCCATTTGGATTTGTAACCAAAATTCTTGAACCTTTAAGAATAATAATAATAATAAGGGACAGGTACAACACGTAACTGGGAGACTAAGGTTTGGTTTTGGGCCACCTTCACAACTACAAAGTTAAAGATGAAAATACAAAAAATAAAAAGTTGATGGCAGCACCTTCAGTACTAATGAACAAAATGGAGAGCTACAGGTCAACAGTTATAACTTTCATAAATTAAGAAAAACAAGCAATGACTTTGAAGAACGAATATGCAGTACAAGTGCCTACATGCAAATATACTGTATGTCTTTCCCATTTATCCTGTATGCCACATGTATTTTTTTTTTTTTTTATAGAGTCAAACTAAAGTATTTTATGGTACCGGACATACATATAGGTTTGCTACACCAAGAAAGCATACATGATTGGGACACAAATTTGAATGTACACACATCACATTCTTGTATGCAAACAATGACACAGTCAGGTTTAAATACAAAGGCCAGACAATTTGAATATTTCTGCTGAAATTCTCATCAGACCAAAAAAAAAACTACAGAGAAATCCAAACATAATGGAACCTCACCATATTAGAAAGCTATGGATTACCCCCTTTTTCAGCATATGTGGAAAATCCAGTTCAAAGCCTATTTTGTTATTATACAATATATGTGCCTGGCTGTGTGAACTACACATTTGGTAATGCTGATTGTAGAAAACTTCATTTATAAGAATGGCACCCGTCGGAGGCATTCATTACCATCACCCAGAGTAGCCCAAAAAACATATTGATTGTCATTTATGTATAACAATAGGCTCTTTCTGGTAAATTATGTTTCAGATACACTGCAAGGCCAAAAAAAAACAATGTTCCCCACCTGGATTTAGCTAAGCGAATAGGTCAGAGCCTTCCATTGAATAATTTTTTCTTCCCGAAGGCATGGGCATATTTCAAGATGACAATGCCAGGATTCATCAGTCTCATATTGCGAAAGAGTGGTTCAGGGAGCATGAGACATCATTGTCACACATGGATTGGCCAACAGAGTCCAGACCTTAACCCCATTGAGAATCTTTGGGATGTGCTGGAGAAGACTTTACGCAGTCTCCCATCATCACTACAAGATGTTGGCAAAACATTCACGCAATTCTGGAAATACATCAATGTTGTGACATTGCATATGCTTATTGAAACGATGGCATGGCGAATGCGTTCTCTAATTAAAGCTGAAGGCGGAAATGTGGGCCACGGTGGCATCATGCACCATCGACATCACCTCTCTGGAATCAACCTATAAATCAATTATGCGTTGGTACATGGTGCCTGCCAGACTGACACAGTCTCATCCCCAACAGTCGGCTTTGTGCTTCAGGGGTTGTGCAGTGAGGGGTGATGTGCTACACACTTGGTGGACGTGTCCGATGGAATACAGACTCTGGACCAAAACCTTTTGCTTGTTGCGATCCCCAAACGAATGTTGCCAGGGACCCTTGGTTTACCCTTCTACATCTTAAACCCACAAACATTACAAAGACTCAGCACAAACTGGCGGTCTTCGTTCTCCTGGCCACCAAACCATAGCACAAATATGGAAGAAACAGCTGATCCCTTGACCCATTTTTTATTAATGAAAAACTATCCAATGTCCATTGGACACCCAAAAGAAATTTCTGAAGGTCTGGAACCCCTGTATAGCATATGCGCATTCTGGACATTCCTTCTACCAGCATAACGGCCCTGTGATTACAATGCTTCATCTGGGGGGTCTCTCTCCTCCACCAGACTATTGCTCCTTCCTTTTACCTTATTCCTCTTTCTTTAAACCTTTTCTCTGGCTCACTTGCCTCTCCAATGTGCGCTTTAATGCGCAAGTGCCTTCTTACCTGACATTCCAATCGTTTATGTAATTTGCACTGTTGCAATTGAAAATGTCAACCACAGGACCTTTGTATTGTATAGCAGATATACTATCTGCTGTAATTTCGTTGTTAAAACTTAATTTAAAAAAAAAAACTTTGATTTAAAGCTAAAGCCGGTCCAACAAAATATTAGAGTGTGTGACTTTTTTGGACCAGTCATTGTATATTGATAGCTGCACATCTGTCATCTAAAATTCCACCAGCACCCAACTGTATTTTAAATGGCTGCATTTAAATGACCAATGGAGTCACCTTTGCATGAACCCTTTAATCCTGGCTACACGGACACAAATCCTTTTGTCCACTCAATCCGATTCAGCCTCCGTAGCAAGCCACCCCCTCTGTTTCCCCCTCCAGCTGCTAATTGACAGTGGCTGGAGCCTGTGCTGACAGTGCTGTACTATGCATGTGAAGGGCATAAGAAGAGCCCTCCACCATATGGGAGGTAGGCACTCCACTGCCTACAAGTTTGGAGGAAGCAGGGCTGTGCACAGGAAGATGGATGGGATGAGCAGGGAGGGTAACTAAATGTTTGGTCACAGATATAAGGAAAAAATTTATTGGGTAATGTTGTACTGCTTGACATTGCCCAGTACATTTTAAAAACCCAGAGAGGGGAATTTATCAACACTAGAGCAGACAGAATCTACAACAGCTGTGCATTTCAACCAATCAGCTTCTGTCCTTTTTTTTCAAAGCTTATCTGAAGAAATTGAAGAGAGAAGTTGATTGGTTACTATGGGCAACTGCTCCAGATTCTGTCTCCTTCCATTTTGATAAATTAGTACTACTTGAACTGTCAAGCTTTTCAATAGTGACCCCAAGGTAAAATTATCCAGGGAATCTCCTCAGAAACCCAAAGATTGAATAGGAACAAGTTTTACCCGATCGCAGTTTGACACCAGACTTATCTTATGCCTCTTTTTTAAGGTATCCATATACGCACCGAGCCTTCTGCTCTCTAATTTTTGCCAAATGTTCAAATTTCTCAGAAACAGGAACAAGCTTCTAGCCCCGTTGTACCACAGACTTAGAATATACACTATTGCAGGTTCCAGCAGAGGTGCAATGGGTTTTAAGAGTGTGAAACTTTGTGCAGGAACTTCCTGTAATAAAGACCGGTCACGGCTGCTCTTACTGCTTGTGCAAGGCAACTTGGTCTTGTCTCCGCCCCCTCCTGTAGTTTTCTGCAGGCAGCCTATATTGCACAGTGCCTGCTGGATCCTTTCCTCAGCTCTGCTCTCTCTACAGCCTATGTACCCACAGTGTTGAAGTGTAAGGGCAAAATGGTGGCCGCGCATGCGCGTAAATCAAATCTCTATGTTGCCAGAAAGTGCGCCATAGCGCGCAGGAACGTGCGACCGGAAGTGCGCGAAAACACACGCAACGGCCGTCGCAGAGGAAATGATGCTACTACCTTGTTAGCTCACCATATAAAAACGAGCCTGCCCCTGCTCCATTGCTGATGGTCTTTTCAGCTAGTGTTCCTGTGTTCTTGTACTTGTTGGATTCCTGTGAACTGTCTGACCCGGTTTGTTTGGACTTTGCTATTGATTGCTGCCTGCCCCTGACCTCGGCCTGTTTCCTGGACTTTGCCTCCTGATTTTGTACTGTGCTGCCCGGCCGGCTCTGACCTCTGGCTTTTCTGACCACGCTCCAGTCTCTCGTTCCTGCTCCCACGCTGTCTGCTCGGTGGACCTCCGCCTTGCTGACTACACGCCATCAGGATGTCTCCTGCAGTGTCGGTTTCCATCAGTGGCACTCGTGCTCCTCGCTGTCCATCTGCTCCCTGTTCCCATCTACAGGGGCTGGAAGAGAAGCCTTCTCACCTTCCGGTCTCTTACCAGGTACGTGACATGAAGTCACTACTACTTTGACAAGATAATAGCTGGGCCACTGTGGCTTCTGATGAATATATTTTTTAATTAAAGTTTATGTGCCCCGAGTTCAGCTTTAAAGGACAGACAAATCTTTTACTGCCCAACTTTTTCGGCGAGACATTTTTTGGTCTTCAGTGACTCATGCACTTATTATCTGGAAATGGTCATTATATAATCCCGTATATGACCGCCTTAAGGCTCTCATCCTCCAAAACAAGGTGTCTCTGAATGCCACTATATGAGTCATCACAGCCCGAGTGAGACTCTCATACTCTATTTTTTTTAAAATATTTGTACTTTCTTAGTAACAGTAACTGTAATTCTTAGACGCTTAAGGCTACTTTTTTGTCATTAGGTAATACTGCATCATGTTTCTATTAGGTGTGGCTTGCCTAGGGCAAGAGACAAGTTTCTGCATGCTTACATCTGTCTGGTGGCACTAATGATGGAAGTTCCATATGACAAAAAAGATCTACGAACATACTCTGTGAGAAGGATAAACCTACATGCATACTGTACTCAAGTGCCTAATACTGTCTCAAATACTACATTTTAGCAACCAGAGGTGTAACTAGAACCTTCAGGGCCCGGTGCAAGAAACCATAAAGGGCCCCCCAACCCCCCACCGGCATGGGAAGGGCACTATAAACAGGCACCGTGTGATTAACAGGAAGGCTGCTGAGGTCCCCAGCAAACGCGGGACCTCAGGCAGCCGCTTAAGTTTAAAACTTTAGTGCCGGTGTTCTGTTGAGAACGCCGACCCATTTTCTGTGCGGGATTAACAAGGAAACAGGCATTTATTTACAAAGTATTCGTTTGTAATTGTTAATTGTGACCGTTAATAATATATACCACCCATGGCAGTAAATGATGGACGGCATATTATTAACGGTCACACTTAGCAATTTAAACTAAATACGTTGTAAATAAATCCCCGTTTCCTCGATAATACTGGTCTGTGCAGAAGAGCAGATGCGGAGGTCGGCAAATTCGACTAGGTCGGCGTCCTCGACAGAACACCAGTATCTGTGCTTAGTATCGGGGCATTTTCACGAGTACTCATGAAAATGCCCAGTATTGGCACTGGTGCATCCCTACTTAATAATATAATGTATTGGTTGGACTTGTAGTCCAGCAAAGTTGATGCTATTCTGCATTGCTATGTAATCATTATACAGCAATGCAGAATACCACCAGCTATACAGAACAACAAGTCAGGAAAATCAGCAATGCTTTTCCCCCCACAACCCCCCTCCCCTCCCGGTCCAGCCTTCACCAGACTTACCTTACCTGACTCCTGCAGCATCTTCTTCCGTGTCTCGGCAGCCAGGGGGCGGGACTAAGTGGAGAGGGTCCTCTCCTACACAGCAGAATGTGCTCCCGTGATGGACTACAATCTCAATACAAATTAGTAAACTAAACACAAGATTGTAGTCTTATTACAGGAGTGAGCTTGGACCGGTGACTACTTTACAACACACACAGGGACCATGGGGAACAAAAGTAGCCCCCCTCCAGAAGGAAGGTTCTTGCTGAACTGGCCCAGATTCATTTCGTGAGTCAGCCCAACATCCATCGATTAAGGAAGAATTATGGGCATAAACAAAATGATGCCCTGCATTGGGGCTGCTACCTCTGCACTACATGTTTAAGCACTCATTTTGGTCTTGGGTTTAAAATAAAAAAAGATATACTCACCTGTTCCACGGTCCCGCTTGGCTGCTAGACCCATGATGTCATCTCGTCCATTCACTTGGAGTGAGCTCGGAGCAGTGGGAACTTTGCAACTCACACAGGGACCATGGGGAACAAAAGTAGCCACCCTCCAGAAGGAAGGACAGAGTCCGCACCAATTCAAAGATTATTTAAGGATTTAAAGCTGAGTCATACACAAATAAGATACATTTTGTTAATAGTTAAGGTATTTGAACGCATTTCTTAAATTTAACGCCTGAGTTTTGTGTCACTTAAACTCAGGGAGCAAACGATAATGTCATATAATATACCTTTCTTAGGGTTTAGGTTCGGTTAGGTTTAGGTTTAGCTAACAGACGAGGAAGGAGGGTTTTCTAGGAGGTATGAAGGGAGTTAGTAGTTGGCAGACTGGGGTAGAGGTATGTTGGAAGAATTACCCAAAATTGGAGCTGTAAGTCAGATGCTTTGCTAAGAATCTGGTAGTCTGTGGAAAGATGTAGCTCCAAAAACAAAGATGTAATAAAACTATCAAAACATAAAACATGTACATTAACCTTGTAAATTAATTTATTCCATGTCATTCGCCATAAACCTTTCCCATCATTGAGTCTATTGCAAATGGAAAGAAGTTGATATTACCCAAAGAAATTCAGCAGATTCCAGCTGCTGATTTTCTAGTCAGGGTTAGTTAGCTAATGCTATCAACATGGGGGAATTCAGTTCATCTTTAAGAAAACACAGTTAACAGCAAACCCTTTAAAGAAAATAATGGCTACACTTCATGACTGCAACATATCAAAATACAAATCAGCTACCATTATTTTGCTTTTGTTGTACAGGAAAAGACAAAGGTTAACTCAAGGAATCAGAGAAAATAAAATGAAGATCAGGGAAGTCAGGAATCCGCCTGAACCTGAGAGAAACATCAGTGCACAAACACTCCTTCATCTGCTCTATAGTGAGGGGTATTTTCCACAGGCTGAAAATCTCAGTTGGATAACGAGTGTCGCCAACAGCCAGAGGTGTTCGCGGTTGCGGTTGTACTGAAATCTGGAGCCTCCCTTGTTATTATTAGACTGTCTATGGCTAGCCTGAGGCAAACTAGTGCAGCTTTTAAGGCAGGGCTGGATACATTCCAGGAGCCAGGTAGCTTTTGAGGGCTCCTCCAGTTGTTATCAATGGAGATGGCTCCTAAAATATCCTGCCGGGCCCTGGATTGGACAGACTGGCTACTGAATTCCATAAAAATGTGTTCACCCCTGTTTTAAGGCATTCTTTGAGGTTTAATTACATTATTATTAAGCCATTCACATTAATCATTTGACAATAACCAAGTCTATGGGTTAAAACGGACGCCTGCCCAGTGACCACAGATGGGGAAGGGGGTAGGATGATGTTGATCAGACAGTTTGGAAAACCTATTCTGATTGAACTATTCCAGCCACGGATAAAGCTTGACTTCAGTGTGTATCTGCTCTATTGTCCTCCTACATATCTCCATTCACAAGCACATGTCCATGCCAACCATGCCAGCATGGCTAAGCATTCTCCTTTATCTATTGGAACTTTAACATCATGCGCTATATCAAAGCTGCCTTACAGTTTAATGGTGGCTTAAAATATGCCCAAAATGTTTGTTTGAAATCTTGTAAAAATAGTTAGTAAATTCAACCTATATAAAGGGGCTTATCTGATGAGTAGCTGTAGCCAGGAATGTGATAAAGTATGAACCCTCTGCTTGAACTATCCACCAGATATCATACCTGTGTTATTTTGGTAACTACTATTAGAAGGACATCCGTTGTCATGTGACTAATATCTGTATCTACAAATGCTCTCTGTGTGGCTTGTAATACATACAGTATATTGTATCAGTACGCCGCTACACACAAACAGTAAAGTACTTTAATTTTAATGGATTAAAAGGAGAACTAGGAGGTGAGTGCTTGTCACTCACCTCATAGTTCTAGCCGACATGTGACAATGAGACTGTCACAGGTCGGCTCAATAGATCAGGAAGTGAGCGAACACATACCGGCGTTCGTTCACCTCTCGATCCTGTCACGGCAGAGAGCAGTGACAGGGGAGGGACTGGATTCTCTATCCTCTAGATAGGCAGAGCCAGCTATCAGTCACGCAGCTGGGCGGATCCAGACATAATTGTCGGGATCCGCTTCAGCTGTGGCGTCTCAGTATACCTCGAGCTGTAGCTCGCGGTATACTGCGGCGTCTCAGCTCGCGGTATACTGAGCTTAGGGTGATGGGAGGACGCTAGTTTGTGTCCTCCCGTTACCCTTAGGAGAACTATGGGGAAAAGCCCTGACCCCATAGTTCTCCTTTAAAACTTCTTTTAAATCAGTTTTTGAAAATGCTGTGTATACAATCCAGAAACATAAGAAACCAGCTATATGAGGTCATCTTCAGCAACCAATAAGAAAACAGCTACTTACTGAGGGAGGGTCATACGAAGATTGGTTGTTGCTCTCTGCCGTGACAGGGGAGGGGCTGGATTCCCCTCTCCGATCAACTTCTAGCCTGATTGTTTTGTAAAATGCAGGTAAATACACAACTTTCCTTGGCAATACAACATAGAAACCATAGTCAAAAACTAAAGTGCAGGTACAAGTTGAACCACGTTGTGTTTAGATAACTTTAGTGTCACACTTACGTTTTTTTCCTGTAATGGCATGCTTTCACTGGAAGGGATTGAAAACACATGTAGAAAGGAGGAGATGTTTTACATTTTTAATCAAGATAATGCAACACAGTGAAAAACAAAACAAACCGGAGCAGTGCTGCATTTTATTCCACTTGTGATGGGAGGAAAAAACTAAACTTACGGGATTCATGTTAGATCATTAACAATCAGGTTTGCCAACATGGAACTCTGATCCATTTGGTTTTCCGGACCTGGTCGGGATAAATTGTATGTAAACGGATGCACGTTCGTTTAGATCTGGCTACTCATGAACTAACATTGGGATCCAATCAGATCCATCTGAAAAACTGACACCACGCCTGCGTGTGTGTTTTATATAGAAATGTTGCAGCCACAATGATAAAAACCTTTGTAAAAAACTGTTACACAAAAGCACTCTAAATCCTTTATTAGAATGAGAGACAGCTCGATCTGCACTGGAAATGTGTTCCATTGTTTTATGTTGCTTGATAAATCCCAACCAATATACACTATATTCTTATATCCTTGTACAGCAAAATGAATATCAGCATATCCGGAGAGAACAAGCACTAAGATCATACGCCTGTGCCCTAGTGTTAGACTGCTTTATAGGTTCAGTCTGTGGCGTCAAAACAAACGTAATTTCCGCATTTGCGGTTACTTCTCTTCTGCTTCTACCAGAATGTGGGCAGAGAGGAAGTATCAATGTGGATTTACCCTAAAGCATTTAATAATACTATGTGTGTGGGTATAATTACAGTTACATCTAGGTTACAGCTCCTTATTAGTTTAACACAAATGTTTCTAGCATTTGGCTGTTAGAAGACGTTTATGTCTTGATTAGCTTGCCAGTCTAATCCGCCAAATCATTGTTCAACCCAAATAAATGTCATAGTTGGGATGACTGTGCCTTTAGTCATTTTAATGGTTTATAAAAGCAAAAGGGTTATAAATAACCAGCTCTGGGCAGTGCAATCCTCTCAGAACGCTGAAATCATTGTACGGCGTTTCTTCAAGATTACGTGTAATCATTCAATATATCAAACATATTCTAGTGTGTAAGACAGGATGGGATTAAATATATTGAAACATACATTGGACACTCTAGTCCACTTGCTTTAGCAAATTAAAGGCTACCACTACTATTTGTATTAAGTTGCTGGCTCTGAACTAGGTAGTTGTGGGAAGCAGGCATTTTCCCTGACTTCTATAACTGGTTGGTGCCAAGGTAAATGTTAACTTTGAGCTCAGACCCTATCAGTAGACGTCTGAGAACTGCCTGCCGCCTACCTGGGCTCAGGTGAGATGTGTTCTATGCATGATTGTCAATGACATGTATTCTGTAAGATTTTGTATGACAGCCACCTGTGTGAGCCACAAACACCGGGTAAGCTTAATGCTCTGGAGGTAATCTTGATTGCCCAATAATTTTCATTTATAGAAGGTTAAAAAATATTTGCAATTAAACACAAAACCGAATTCTGTATCAGGGAGGTTGTGTGCTGCCTTACAAAAACAGAAAATAAATACTTTACCACCCCCACAAAAATCATAATTGTCCATGATGCGCCCTAAACGCAGCCTTGACAGCTTCCCACACTGCCACTCTTATGACAAGCGCCACACTTTGTCATCATTGGTCATTATTCTTTGTAAGACAGCCAAAAGGTAGACTTCCATGAAACGGGCGCTTGTAATAGACGGGAACACCTAGAAGGCTGCTAACACTGCAATTAGGCATCATTACCGGGGGCACAAGGCAGGCCTGCTAGATTCCTTGTTAGCGTTTTTGTCTGTTTACTTATCCTTTAAGTTACCACTATCCGCACAACACCCTGAATTACTCCTAGGGGGAAATGTATCAAAACTGGAGCAGACAGAATCTGGAGCAATTGTCCAGGGCAACCAATCAGCTTCTATAGTTTAGTTTGTTCAGTTAAGATTTGAAAATGAAAGAGAGAAGCTTATTGGTTACTCTGGGCAACTGCTCCAGATTCTGTCTGCCCCAGTTTTAATAAATTCCCCTCAGTGTGTTTTGGGCCTTGCTATTGAAAACGTAAACTTTTTTCAAGACATGGACTATGCCATGGCTATTTTTATTACTCTGCTAGGTTCCCAGGCGGTCAGGCTCATCCATTAGCTCAACTACTTTATGCGTCACTAATCGAGAACATGTATGCAGCCAGTAAAGTTAGAAAACCCTGCTTGTTCTAGGACACTGACTTCCTATTGACCAGTTCACACCATATAGTTGTGTTAATCGCACATATCACACAGTGCACCTAGCGTGTGTTAGTGTGCACTCTGTAAATTGCCATTCATTTAAATGGCACCCCCAACTCATCTCCCAGCAGTACCACAATGCAATACTTTTTTTCACCACACTGCAACGCAAGGTATTGTGGTACTGTGCCTTGCACTGAAATGCACAGCTGCCAGGAGATGCGCTATGGTGCCATTCAAATGAATACTAGGTGCAGTGTGTGATAACGTGTCTTAATCACATGATGGTGTGCAATTACCGCAAAGTCAGAGTGTAAATGGGCCCTATGCAGTAAAGCCATCAAATCAGTGTGACAGGAAGGGAACCAGCAACCTACAACAACAAAAAAACTCAGCAAATCGCCCTTACTCCTATCTAGATAGGCTTACAGAAAGCATAGTGAAGCTATATAAAATTGCCAAACACAATACAAGCTCTTCAGCATGTAGTGCGGAAATAAGAACGGTACAACCATTCAGAAAAGTTCAAGTACTTGGTTCAATGATTAATAGCACAGATCTTGGGAATGTTAATAGCAAAGTAAATGAAAAATCATGCATAAAACTTGAACAACTCCTCGCAAAAATAAACCAATCTTCAAATAAAAGCGAATAGTCAAAGAAAAAGTCAACATTCTAGAAACCCGGCTTATGTCAATCATCTGCGTAATGCTGTTTTCACAAGAAACAGGTTCTCTTGCTATATCCGATCACCAATAAAAACAAAACTGTGCTTTTCTACCCTTCCCTTGACAGGTTTTTGTTAAAACGATTAAAAGTTGGCTATACCTAAAAGTATGACTCCTACAGAGATGTTGGGTTTATTTTAATAATGCAGGGCAGAGGTAGAAAAACTCAGCTGGAGGGCCGCAGTTTGCCTATCCCTGATGTAGGGCACAGAGGCATGAGGCAAACTCCAGCAGTTCCTTACAATCAGATTTTTTGATGGTTTCTGATTGGTTGGTATTGGATACTGTACCTTTTAAAACAGGCCAGTTTGCAGTTGCCATCATGTTCTTTGTAGCTTAACAGATTACAAATGCCATTTACATCACTGTCTGCCACAAAATGCATGTAAAACATACAGCACACAATTATACATAATTGTATAATTTCCTAAAGCAGAAAGTATAAATCAGATTGAAACACATATAGTGAGCCTACTATGCCCACCATGTGCATACAAGGACACACAGGACCAATGTGGATAAAAGACAATCAATGGCTGTCTAGGGGGAAGAAAACCCTCAATATATTATGCAGTCATAAATATCTAACAATAGATTAGGCAGTTACAGAGGTGCTCTATGTATGTTGTCTTCCCACGTGACACAAGAGAAGGGCCTGGGGCACAGAAAATGTCCCTTAAGTAAAAGGATTTTACCGTCAACCTCAGTAGACACTGCAAATCATTAATTTGCTTTGATGTCAGACTTGTCAAGCCTTTAACTGACCTGACTCAGGTTAATTTACTGAACTTCAATTTTCTGAAGACACAGCTTCTCTTGTCGCCAACAATAATATCATAACATATATCCACTGTCAATTCGTGTCAATACAACTGCCTTTTATCCTTTACACATGTCACCGACAAAAGATGACAAGCACAGACAGCCTGCCAAATGACTGCATTCCTTGTTCTTAGAACAGTGTGTGAAACAGCAAAGTCTGTGCTCTTCTCTGCTTCCGCTCTCAGCGCCCATGGAAGCTGGCATTATTTTAGTGTCACCAATGAGAATGATAAAATGGAGAATCCATGAAAGCCAATCAACCTTCTGTTTGTAAATATTACAGTATGCCTCTGGCAAAAACCAGAAGGAGCTAACAGAAGTGAACCCGTATTTTGGTCATGCGGGGTAAAGTAATAGGATCAAATTCCCTGCTCCCACCCCACCGCATCCATCTGCCCTACTAGCCAACCTGATATTCCTGTGGAAGTTTCAGCTTAGTGAGGAAATGCAAGCTTACACAGGGCTATGCACCCTCTCTGATACAGTCCAAGTGATTTGCTGCCTATGCAATGATCTCTTTATTGAGGGGAGTGTTATGTGTTCTCACCTTGAAGGGTCAGATAATTCCCCAGCAGTCCGATTGTGGACAAGGGGAACCAAGAAAAGGCAAGTTTAGCTTGCTTAAAGCCCCTCTGGTAAAGTAGGACTTTTACTTGGTCCACTACGGGCCAAATACAGGTTCACTTTAATAGAGAGCTGCCATTTCAATTCACTCAGCACATAAGAACACATGTCAGCATTACCAAATGTTATCATTAGGGAAAAACAAAGTACCTCTTTTTTGTCATGATTAAAGGCATAGCCCACTTTATGCAAAAAAAATAAAATAATAATAAATGTGACTACATTGATATAAAAGAATGTGCATTTATTTTAATTTTTGGCATTGGAGCCTGCAAGGCATTGCAACCATGATCAGTGGATCCCAGGTGCAATGTCCAGGCTCCTGCAGACTTTTCCATTACCCCAAGTCCATAGAGAGATGTAGAGAAGAAGGATTTAGGAAAGGGAATGGGGGGGGGGGCAAGATAGAGAATGTGTCCATGTCTAATGTTACATGCTAAATATGGGTGTAATCTAAAACATGGTCAAACAAACTTTAAAACACTGCAGTTCCCCAACCTAGAAAAAATGGTCTCTGAATAAGCCCTCATTCACGCAGTCATATGGGCATATAGAATGAGATGTGTTTATGTGTATTTAGAAAGTTTTCCTAAGCATAATGATTAATGGGTTCGTTCCCGCATTGCAATTACATGCATTCAGCCATGGTCAGTTTAGGAAGTCTGGAGTGCCTAGGATCCAAATTGACCTAATGCATGTAAACGCACCTGAACCCACTACATCTAAAACGTTGGAAAAATGAATCTGGAAGGCAAAAGATTACTTCTCCTGTGTGTACAAAAGCTAGATGCTGGAGCATCGGTGTGAATGAAGCCTGACAGGGAATCTTTAGTTACTCAGCATTTGAGGTAAGCAGATACAATGAAATGGTTCCACAAGTAGAAACAATGTTTAAAAGACATTAAAGCGCCTCGATAAGATAGTTTATATTAAAACCCAACTTCAACTTTTTTTTTTTTTTTTACTTTTGGATAGCATGCCTCTAATAAACATGCACATGAAACTTCTGAATAGCTATTTACACAAGGAAATCAGCCTTGAAAAATGAATATGGGTATACTTTTTTTCCTGTTTCATAACTACAGAGTGTCATTTTTGTAAAGGATCAGAAAAGAATGCTCTTCCTTGTTAGATCTACTTGAAAGAATGATTTGTTTGCTATGTGAACCATAAACAGGCTTTCAATCACTTTCAGAAATGAGGCTGAAAGATATTCATTGTTACTAATTTAAAACACATAGAACATATAGAAATATATGACTTTTGTGCTTGCATTATTATTCCCGGGAAGGACAGGGGATGCGTGTGATTAGTACGCAGCCCCCGTACTTCTCTATGGGACTACGCGGCTGTACACCCCCCTACGCTCACCTCAAGTACAGACCCTATGGAGGGTGCGTGTTTCCTTGCTCGAAACACAGACAGGATCCATCCTGCACCCACCCAGACATGTAGGGCGGGTGAGCGTAGGGGGGCGTACGGCCGCGTAGTCCCATATAGAGGGACGGGGGCTGCGTACTAAAAAACTAAAAAAACACGCACAAAACAAACAATTAAAGAAGGAGGAGGATGTGGATATAATAAAGAATTGTGTGGGAAATGTGTAAACATGTTTTTCTTTAAAAACCTAATAAAAAATATTTTTACAGTAGATTACAGTGGAACCGTTCTTAATACTGTGCACCTCTTCAACTTCCTTTTACTTTGTATGTCCTTTCCTACAATTCAGCATAGTGCCACTGAGCAATTCTGAGGCAACGGCCTCTCAGTTTTCTTTAGTTTAAAGCAGTCTGGCCTTGGATATTTATTTGCCTTTAACTATATTTTAAGGCCAAGTTGCATCCCATAGGGATCATCTGGAGACTCTGTGAAAATGGCCACAGACAACGATCAGACATGCATACATGTTCATTAGTCATACAAGTTAAGAACAGTGGAGAAGGGAGGGAGAGCACCAGGCAGACAGTCCTTGGACTGGGGTAAACAATAGTGATCATGAAATGTCTTGTGACCGGCTTGACATTTTTGTTTCCCAACAACCCTCAATGAGCACACCTTACAAACCGGCTTTTTACCCGATCTAGCCAAAAAACCTCCCTCGGAGACTATCTTCTTATGGGCACCTTAGCTGCGAGTGGTATCTCCAGAGAACTATTCCTTGTGACTGGCAAAGGGGCTCTAGTCTGGTTAAAAGGCCAGACACACCATCTAAGCTTCAACAATTTGTGCAATACATTTTATAAAACTTCATTTAGAATTCCTGTGCCATTTAGACCACTCAAGAAGCGAACAGGCGAGATTAAAGCATTCGTTCAGCCAAAACCGAGGTTACAGACCAATACTAGCAAGTTGTATCAGCCACTGGCTTCTCATATCTAACAGGGGGCGATTTTACGTCTCACCATTGCAATCTACAATAACATCAAGTGAATGGAGCAACCCAGAGATATAAAAAACAGCTGGCAGGTGATTCAAGCAGCAAACCTCAATGTGTCCATCTGAAATATCAGTTTTTTGGTTGCACTGTACCTTTAATTAGACGAAAACTATACTCTCATTAATGACAACTGTTCAGCCTTCAACAAGATAAAGTCAGCTTTATTTTTTGGCTGCATGGACTATCTGGCATTTGTCCATGTATGCAGCCCAATACAACTCACAAATGCTTACTTCCTCCTTGGGTCCCAAGCCCTACTCCACAGAAGACATAGTTTTGATACCTGAAACAGGGGTATGAAGTTTGAAATACATTCATAAGTCTATAATATTAGGTTCTATTTGCACTATACACCAGTAGTTATGGATGTGCATTTGGTTAGTCCAGTGTAACGGAATGATTTGCATGGACCCACCCACTATCCTAAAATAAGGTATAATCCTCTTATTTTTGGGATATGTGATGGAATGATACATGGTTCTAAGAAGGCTCTTACATAGTTCTAAGATACATGGTTCTAAGAAGATATACATATCACACATGGTAAACACACGCAGTATGCTGTACACGTAGGGCAAATGTTAAGTAGATTTTAGTTAACATTAAATAAACACAATTACTGCCATCCTAGGTCTGTGATTTCCATCTGTATGGACAAACAGAACTAAGTGACACAGATACCCGATCAGCAGGATAATCCTGTTTGAGACAATAGCCATTATCACCCTTTGTGTGGCCTTAGCTGCATTCCTGGGTAATTTTGAGAAACCATATGGTAGCTTTTCCTGCCTAAAGTAGCTGATAACAGATATCAATGCTGTGTATATAAATTCAGAGCAGATGTAAATAAAATATTGACTACATTGATGGAGACAGCCACAGAGGGAGATTACTCCATCTTCATGTGATAGTTTCTGTTTGAGGACCTATGGACGTCTAAGTTGTGAATGCAAACATTTTCCTAACAAGTCAAAGTCAGGGGAAGGGGGGGCGCCGGCCGCGAGCCGGGCCGACTGTCAAACAGAACAAGGCAGCAGGCTCCAAGGATGGTCCCTGTCTTCAACCATACTTGTGCCATGCCTACAATTGCTGACTGTCTCCTGCAGCACGTTAACAATCTCTGACCGTTTTCTGTATTATTACATATGGTAAATATTAGTTGCGGATCTTTCGTGATATCGTGGTCCTCGATTTAGGCCTTCCACCCCACCCCCATTTAGTTAAGCACCATTGTTTAATGTAAATGGGCACCTAAACCCAAGCCAATGTGGGAGTCTGCCTAATACAGGGAATGACAGGCAATGTTAAACATCAGTTGTATAAAACAATGAGTTGGTACAAATGCTGCTGGGCATCAATAGGCAATTAGAGGAAATCTACAAAGGCATGAACCATATGGTACCTACCCTGTATATTTAATTACAATTTATTTTTACAGATCCAGGTTATCAAAGTCAAGTCTATAAGCAATACATGAGTGAAAACAAAACATTTACTAAAAGAAGCCCTCCAACTTTTTTCAATGCAAAGAAATTTAAAACGCCCCATTAAACACCTGTAAGTGAAATATTAACTGTGCCATGTAACAGTAGAAGTGGTTACTGCACGCACCACTGACAGTAGTCCTGGTTCGCAACAGAGTATTGGCTTTCTGAGGAGGAAATTCATCAACCCACACCAATTTGCAAGAATAGGTATCCCTCTGTCAAAGTCCGTGCACAAACTAGAAATTAACATTTATGTTAAAAGGGTAAAGGTCACCACTTTTACATAAATCACAAAATAATCACTGTTGTCAGTTCAAATATACAAATTGACTCTGTAACATCAGACTGCCCATCTTGCACACTGCAAGTTACCTTACCCGACAGACATAGCTCCTACATTCCACAGGTCATAAACAGTAAACTGCTCAGGCAAAAAATTTTCCTGGCTACTCACCACAAGCAGCAGGACCAGCAGCAAAGGAAGACTCTTCATGTTTACGTTCCTCTTTGTAACAAGATTCTATGCTTTTTCTTTATGCAGCCTGGTGTTGAGCTTGCTGGTGCAAAATACATAGGTGAGGAACAGCCTGAAACTGCTCATTCAGACTAGTCAGACCAGATTCTAAACCCTCCCTTCTGTCCCACCCCCCTGCCCAGCTATAGAATCCCCTCACCACACTATAAACGCACAGCCCGAGTGCTAAACTGGATCCTCAGTGACAATCAGACACACCTTTATTCCTGCAGCGTGTTTGTTTACTGGTATGAGGACAGCTTCCAGTCAGTAAAAGCCCTTTCACTATCTCCATGACTGAACAGATCGCACCTTTCTTTGTCATTTAACAAAAAAACTGTCCCCAGGTTTGAATCATTGATGCAAATATGTTGACTACTGCTCTTTCGGCCGAAACCTAAAAGTTTTTTTCTTATTTTGTAGCCAAATTGAGATAACACCTACGTTATGGTTGTTACATTTTCCCATTAATATTACATAATTTATATATTTACAATATGTTGTATGTAAGACATATGCAAGAACATTAAAAAAAAACGATAGTTTTCAAATAGACAATTATTTACCTCTGTCTGCGCCGCTGATGTGTGTGGGCGCATGAGCAGTCCATATCACCGGCGAGGAGAGAAGGAGTGACACAAGAGAAGTCAATGCACACAGCCGTTGAGTGTGCACGTCGGACATACTCTGTGGGAAAGGAAGTCTGCGCTGGATCAGAGACCGGTGCCAGGGCTGGAGGAACTGCTGGAAACAAGTGGAAGGAAGAAGATGATCGCATCAAGAGGCATCACATAAGGTAAGTCCTTAAAGCAGAGTTAGAATGGGGACAAAAACCCAGAGACCAGTGTTACTTTAAAGTGACATTAAACTCAGGAGTCAAATCTTAAAATACACTGGTCTACAAATTTTGGGAAATTATCGACCTCCGAAATAAAAATGTGTTAATTCTTACATATTTTGCTTTGATGAATTAGAAAAACAGGTGATAAAGGTTCTGGTTGGCTAAAGTATTCAAGATATTTCACAATAAACATTTATACACAGGTGAGTATATTTGCCTAGAAGGGAGGGAGGTGTCTGATGATCATGATGCCTCGTAACTTCTCGACAAAGTACGGTAGAACAATGAAAATGGTACCACATGGAAGTGTATAACTTTATCTTCACTTTGAGACTAAAGACTATTACACAACTGTAATTTATTGTTGTTTTATTGCAAGGTACATTTGTCTTGGTCAGATCTACGCATCATACAGTTACATCTGGTGGCTTGTGAAAGTGTCATTGCCTAACATTTCCATGGAACAGTTGCATGATTGAATTTCCATCCCACTCCTAATAATTGTATTTATTTATTTATTACAGGTATTTATATAATGCAGACAATTTACGCAGCGCTATTACATAGTGTACATTCATATCAGTCCCTACCCTCATGGATCTTACAATCTAAGGTCCCTATATCACATGCATACACACAGGGCCGATTTAGACAGGAGCCAATTTACCTTCCAGCATGTCTTTGGAGTGTGGGAGGAAACCGGAGTACCCGGAGGAAACCCACGCAAGCACAGGGAGAACATGCAAACTCCTTACAGATAGTGACCTGGTGTTTATCACGCGGACAAAATTGCCTGTCCTGCAAAAAGGTGCAGGAGCCATTTTCGGGCGGTTGTCGTCTGGTTTGGGTCCCATAAACATCCCTCTGCATGGACAACCGCACGGTTTTCAGTGAACACTTAGGCAATGAAAAGGTGCGACGACCGTGCGAAAACCACTCAGCAGCTCAGTCGCCGAGGTGTGAACCTAGCCTAAGGCCCCCAGAAAAAGTTGTTGATGCCATTGAGTCTGACAAAGGATTTAAAAAGATCCCAATGTTTTGAGATCATGCATTCTACTGTAAGGAAAATAATGTACAAGTGGCGTAGATTTCAAACAACTGCTAACTTGTCCAAGACTGGCCAGCCCAGCTAATTCAACCCAATAGCTGACCAATTAATACTAATACAAGTCTCTGGAGCCTCTGGGCTCCTGGACAAACAAGAGAACTTATTAAGATTTTGAGAAAACAAGAAGTTAATTTCCTTCACATCAGTCATAAACCCTGGAGCCTCTCGGGGCTCTACTCTACAGGGT
Source organism: Nanorana parkeri (assembly GCF_000935625.1). Classification (NCBI taxonomy): domain Eukaryota; kingdom Metazoa; phylum Chordata; class Amphibia; order Anura; family Dicroglossidae; genus Nanorana; species Nanorana parkeri. The sequence goes on from NW_017306318.1 coordinate 483,815, forward strand.
CTATACTAATAAACATTTTGCCCTGCAAATATCTGTGAACATTCGCTTTGGACTTATGATGCCACCACAGAATATTCATAATAAAAATCTATTTCTAGTTCAAATGTATTGCTATGTAATACTACATTTGGGCCACTAGATAGAGCTGAGGAGCATAGGAGTATGCAGAATAATCATACATTAGAACTGGAAAAAAAAAATATTTTTTTTTATGTTTTGGCATTATACGTCTAAAACAAACATTCACAGGGCAAAGGGCCATCTGAATTGTATAGGAAGAGACTCTTATGTGTCGGTAAGATCTCACAAACCAGTGCCTCACATATACTGTGGTTTTAGTTCTAAGACAGTGCTAATACCATACTGTATGATTATGTTGTTTTGGTCTGATATCTGTATACAACTATATAAGGTCAGTTCCGTGGTATTCTGATTTCAATGTTTGTATATAATTTTTGGATTAATAAAACTCACTGGGAGACAAGTATTAATTCTGTAGCATGGCAAAGCATTGCTACACAGGGGCACTGAGACAAATTGCGAGACAGATTTATAACAAGATTACAATACGAGTCATAAATTCCTAAAACCAGACACCATCCACTTCCTAAATAGGAGTCTGTTTAGAGTGAAAATCAGTTGTATCTTTCGTAATAAATCTGTCTTGGAGCTTTGCAAAGTGTCCCACTTGGCTGCCCAGAAATACAGACAGAGGGGTCTGTAAACCTGTAGCAGAGAGTTTGCTGAACAAGAGGAAGCCTGATCTGCAAACGAATCATGCTTGAAAAAAAGAACTGCAATGTACGTTAAAAAAATTGTACCATCCATACACCTTCACCTTTGTAATATTTATTGCTCAAAGCCAACACTTAGAGACAATTTGCAATGGGTAAAAAAAAGAAAACACAAATCACGAATTATTGACATTTGTCTGTGCTAATTTCCCCAAACTGTGACCCTAGTGCCATTTTTTGTCACAAACAATATATTTTCTGTTTTCTCCGCTTGGAGCTAACTGAAAACACAGCAGAGTCTTACCCTTCAGGTGAGCATGTTTCTTTGCCTCTTTGTCTTTTCTTTACCTTTATGTGTATGCGGTCTAAAGTGAACCATAGACTCGAGATGGCATTTGGATTTGCAAGAATGATTCAAACATGAAACCTTTCTTTTGGTTTTGAAAAGCAATCATTCTGATAACATGCACACCTAGATAACATGCCCACCTTCCACAATCATGAACATGCATGCTCAGATGAGAATGCATGTTCATGATTGTGGAAGGGAAGGAAGGAAGTGGCCTGACAACAATAGCGGCAGACTTGTCTGGGGTAAATAATAGCGGTTAGCAAAAATATCCAACCTGGCTGATTGTTAGCTCTTTCAAAAACAAATGGCCAAGGTATATATAATGTTACCCAAAGCTGTCAGAATCAATAACCAATCTGAATGAAATCTGCCAGATAAAGAGATGATTGTATCAAGTAGATGGGTACCTTCAGATTGTAAAATTGTCAAACTGTTGAAGTTTCAATAGTGTAATGCTGCAAGCCAACTAGCAAAACGTGTTACTGAGACAAACAACAAGGTAGAGTATGGTGAATGAGGAGTGCACAGGCACCTCTTGCTACCTGCCTAGAATTGCAGCAAAGAGCCTATGCACCACTGCTCAATGTAAGTTTAGGTCCAACCTGATTGTAAACAACGACTCTCTATAGTGTTGGCCATACACAAAGCAAAGCAAATGTACCTGCAATTTTAGCTCATTTGCCAGAGCAAAAACAAATGTTGATATAGCAACATAAATGTATAAATATAGTAATAATATTGTGTTCAAAAGCTCGCTGAAATGTTGAAAACTGGCAGGACATTTGTTGTGCACAGGTCTACACTAAAAGGTGCCCATACACCTTACGATTATCGGACGAAACTTTTCGTCCGATAATCAAACCGTCGTACGATTGCCGTACGGCGGCACCATCCTGCCCCGTTTTTTGCAAGGTTCTATCAGTGGTAGTTAAAAAAAAAAACACCTGGGCCTGGCTCGAGACCAAGATGGACGCTTAGATCTTCTCTCCTGACACCTGGGCTCCTCTCTATAAGCTTTTATTTGGGCATCCCCCACCCGATATTACCTCCACCATGGGGAAAACTGGGAGAAACACCCCGGCAACTAAAAATCCAAAAGAAACGAACTCTCAACCTGGAAGGAGCCTCCCGAAGCTGTTTCGCTCTCAACCGCCCGATCGCCATGTGCGGAAAGCAGCCACATCCTCACCCGAGGAATACTCACCAAACAGCAGCCCTGATAGACCGTCGATGGAAGACCTTCAACCACCTCATCCAGACCTGATATCACTGATGGGACAGATGCCTCGTATGTCCGACCTCAATTCCATAGCTTCGGATATCAAGTCTACGCTATCAGCGGCGATATCGGAGCTGAAATCTGACCTTCACTCCCTAACAGGTCGCATCCTCTCGATCGAAGAAGTGACCACACGCCATTCTGCGGCATTGACTAGGGCTCGGCAGACTTCTAATGCACATACCACCCGCATGCTCGAGATGCACCGTCATCTGGAAGATCTGGACAACCGAGGCCGCCGCCACAACCTGAGAGTAAGAGGTGTCCCAGAGACCGTGGAGGTGGATCAACTTGAACCTACACTACTTCTCATCTTCAACGGCCTGCTAGATAGGCCACCTGAATCTCCTGTTAGCATGGAACGCTTTCATCGCGCTCTGCGTCCTAAAGGAAGAGAAGCCGACCCTCCTTGTGATATCATATGCTGCCTGGTGGATTATCGCCTGAAGGAAGACATCCTTCGCAGGGCAAGAGAGAAACCGCAGATCCTCTTTCATGATGCAGAAATAAAGCTGTTCCAGGATCTCTCCCACATTACCCTACAACACAGAAGGGCCCTCAGGCCTCTGCTGCAATCTGTAACAGGTGTACTCGATCACTCACCTGTTCCCCGTTCCAGGACTCCTCCACCACTCCCTAGTTAAGGCTGAACGTTACACTTGCCTGACGTTCGAGCAAGTGTGAAGACGCCAGGCAAGTTCCTGTATCCCAGCACCGAACCTCTTCCTCTTATTGGGCCGGACAGAGCCCCTCCAAAACCACCAGCACATCCTGCTTCGACTTCCCTCCAGCCCTGCAATTCGGTCTCCACTACATCCTTCATCACCAGTTTCAGCAAGGACTATTACAATCCGGACTGCATTTACTCTAAAGATCCACCGGAGGGCACCAACATTCTCCTTATCATTCCCATCAACTAAAATAGCAGTAAGCATACCACAGACTGATTTCCAAATGCTTGCATATTGATAGAACTGTGCATAGGGATAACTTGATTGCTCCCATTGATTGTTGTCATCCTTCACCCCACTAATCTAAAAGGACTACTCCCTACAATAAAACCTCATCTATTTTTCATGCTAAGTAATTGTTGCCTAACTCATTACCATAAGACTGTAAATTCACTGTGGTATAGGATTGCACCCCCTCCTCATACTTCTGCAGCTGTGATCCTCTCCACCTAAAATAAGACCTGTGGGGTCTGGTTGTTACACAATCCCTCCGATCACGAGGCATCGCCTACAGATGGTGCTTTCCGTTTGGCCTGGTTGCCACATTCTCAGTCCGCACCTTCCTCCTCGCGATCCCGGCAGATCTCCAGAAGTTTTGCGAGCAACTCCGTATCCCCCAAGTGGATCTTCCGGAATGGTACGCGGATTTTTGATGGGCCTCCTCCACTCTCCTTGCCAAGCTCCCCAGACAGAAGGCTGCTTCACACCCCGACTCGAGGAATGGATCGTTCATCGCACCAATAAGGCCCCTTTGGGTTCCAGATTACCCCTTGTCTAACATCCCCCTCATTGCTAACCATAACGGACACAACTCGTATCAACACCAGGTCGTTACACATCTTAGAAAACTGGATTTTTGACAACATGGATCACAGGTACTATTTATGTTCTTCCGCTTTCAGTGGCCCCTTTTCCCTCCCACGCCGAGCTCTCTGAGACTTCCATTATCTCCCTTAGCCCCCACCGTGGCCAGCCCCTCCGACCCCTACCAGCTCTCCCTACCAGTCATGGCGGTCCGCCACAACTCGTAACCCTCCTCCCCCCTTCCTAGCCCCCGGATCAGCCTCACCACAAAACACCCACTATGTAACAATAACTTTTGGACATGTGGCAACGGTTGCCGTTGCCACTGTCTGTCATAGACCATCACACTGACACTTCATCTTATCCCCCAACTAGTCTACTCCTGCTACGGATAACCCACAATGTTTTGGGCGGGTGGGCCGAGGATGAGCGGGCTTTGTGGCGAGGAAATACGCAACTATATGTGTCTTACCTACATTGTTGTTTGAAACAGCTGCAGTTGCACTCAAATCTCGTAAGCTACATTTCCAGTCGTCCAGTGCTCCCCAGTATTCCACTGCCCTAACACCCGCTCCTCTCCATGCTTCCCCCTTACCCCTCAACCTTAGAGATCGCCCTCCACCCAACGTGGTCCCCAACCCAAACATGGTCCTCTAGTCTCCTCGTTATACGGACGCTCCATTGTAACTGTTGGGGGATTTAGCCTGCTAGTGGAGACGCGGACCCATCTGATCAGACTATGCAAGATGAATATACCCTATTTGTAATGTATATGATTTCTTTATATATATTAACGTTGTCATCATCGGCATGGTTTGGTGCTGCCGGTTGGCGCTGCCCTGGGACCGCACGGGGTGCCCGACGTTTCTGAAGGAGCACACCCGGTGTCACACGGGGCCGGGTAGTGTCAACGCAGCAGATCTCATTGATACTGGGCAGCCGCGGATGGCTATACTAGAGTTCGCCATCATTATCTATAACACTCGCTGAGCCCGATCCTTCGGATCACCCTCCCCTCCTATCCCTTCCCCCTTTCTCACGTACCCCCCCTTTTCCCCTCCGCTGCCCTGATCCTTCATCCATAATATCCACTATAGCTGTCCGGGGGGGGGGACCTGTGGGCAGCGGTAGTCGCTAAACGACCCGGGGGGAAATAGATGGCAAATGTTGATTTTATTTGACTTTCCCATTCACACTGTTACTACAAAATAGATTTATCGTATCACATGACGTGTACAGGGACAGCCGTTGCCGAAGGATGCGCGGGGAAAACATTTGGCGGGAAGAAATGTATTGTTTGAAATGAAACATGCCGCTTGTGTCGCCTCGGGCATAGGGTTCCTTATTACACCTCTAGAGATCATGCACCCTAACCAATGGTGATTCCTCTGCCTTCCGATCCCTCCCTCCCCACACTTTCCCGATCCCCATCGGCTCTCCCTCCCGGCACCCAGCGCCTCCCGGACTCCATGATCTCAGGCGACTCGAAGCGCACTCCCTTTGATCCTGGTATGCCAACCCGATCAAAGTACCCCCCTACACAATGCTCAACCGCTGTACTGCATAACATTAAAGGTACGCAGCTTTACCTCGTTCTCGATATAGGGCACGACTAGCTGCTTTGGAACAACACTCGATCGGAGGGTCGGGCAACTTCCCGCGGAGTGGTTATGGGGGGTCGCCACAATTGATCCTAATTTGCGCTACCTTGAAGCCGTTAGCTCTCTCGCGCATTATTATGGTGCTCCTGCCGGGGTCCCCTCCCTCCTACCCTTCACCTCCCTGGCTTCACCTTTTGATGCAACACCGAACCCTACCCTTGCCCTTAACCCCATCCCTTCCCCCTCCCTGGATCTAACCCCTGGCCAACTCTTATCCATGCTCCCACGGTGGGGAATGGGGGGACCATTTCCCGAGGCAGACGCTAACATACCGGTATAAATTTTGCTGCATATTACCTCTTATTAGTATTGCTGACGTGATTGTGCTTGTTAAAAGGTTTTATTTCATGTTGTAGCCTGAATCCATGTTTTTGTACTATGACCTAACGTTGGTACAAGGCTTATGTCTGGACCGGGACAATGCCCATAATATGACTCACATTTTGCTGTTCCCCCTAGTTGTTGCGGGGGTTGAACGCCACTCCTAGAGTCGTGTATACACTATCCCACCATAGTCCTTAGTAGCTGTTTCTCCATGTTTCCCATATGGATGGAAAAGATCCCCAGACCCCAAAACAATGCTACCTACTCCATACTTATTACCCCCCTCACCCCTTGCCCCTAGCCAAAATCTGCAAGACCCAGGTGCCTTGAGAATCTCTCTTGGTTATATACCCCAGTCACATCCCCACAAGACCGCTCACATACAGTGAGTTGAGTCTATCAGCCCGACGACTTACTTTCTGTTGAGATTTGGTATATCACCCATATCTCTCGGGCTGTAGTTCCCTTTCCCTCCCCTCCTTTGTCCTACACCTATTTCTCCTCTTGCGTTTCTGCCTCCCTTACTCACATCTCCCTTCCTCTAATCTTTACCCCTTCCTTTTCTTACCGACACCATCTCATTCCCAACCTCCACTGATTAACACTCATACCTCTTTCATCTCTTACGCCCCCCCCTCATTCCTCCTTCCCGCCCGCCTCCTTCCATTTATAGTGAGCTTTAACCTGCCCCCTGTTCCTCCAATACGCGCATCATTACCCCCCTCAAGTACGTCTAAACACCATGGACAGACCCGACGTCACCACCCACGCCACTCCACACACTTTACGGCATTGCTGCTCAACACCCCTCTACCCCCGTCCACAACACCAGATCAGAACTCATAGACTCCTTCTTGACAGAACATAGCCCCCCCCCCTTTAAGAGACGCATCTAGAACAGACCTGGAAGCCCCCTTCACAGCCCAAGAAATCCAGGTAGCGATATCACAACTGAAGCCAGGGAAGAGCCCTGGTCCCGACGGCTTTACATCCCATTACTATAAAACCTTCTCGGAACATCTTATCCCTCACTTTTCCGCTTTCGACCTGACCCCCAGACAACCACACGAAATTGGTCCACTTGCTGGAGGCCCATGCTGTCGTGCTGCCGAAGCCGGGGAAGGATGATTCCCTATGCGCAAGCTATCGCCCCATATCCTTGCTCAACATTGATGTTCAGCTACATGCTAAAATACTCGCCAACCGCTTAGCTTCTCTCCTCCCCGACATAATCGACTGCGATCAAGTAGGCTTTATACCGGGACGAGAAGCACGTGATAACACCACGAAAGCGATAGGCCTTCACCACTGGCTTAAAAGCAGAGGCCAGGCAGGCTTCTTCCTATTTACAGATGCTGAGAAAGCATTTGATAGGGTTGCGTGGGATTACCTCTTTGCTGCCTTGGCTCACCTCGGCGCGGGCCCCCGCATGTTGGACCGCATAGCCCTATTGTATTATAACCCGACCGCGAAGATCCGGGTAAACGGCGCACTGTCGGAGGCCTTCCCCATTCTCAACGGTACGCGGCAGGGGTGCCCCTTATCGCCCCTGCTTTTTGTGTTGGCATTAGAGCCCTTTCTCCGGAAAATACGCTCGGATCCCAACATACATGGGTTTCATACACCTTACAAAGAATTTAAGGTGGCTGCATTTGCGGACGACTTGCTGTTTTTCTTGACACAGCCGAGAATATCACTCCCCAATCTACTAAGTGCATTCCAGGATTTCGCATCAATCTCATTCTTCAAAATCAACCTTTCCAAATCAGCCGCATTAAATGTCTCCCTTCCTGAAAACCTGGTCCAGTTCTGCAAACTACATTTTTCCCCTTCGCTGGGCAGACACCTCCATTACCTACCTGGGCATTGAACTTCCCACTGACTTGCAGAAGCTATACTCTCTTAATTTCGCTACTCAATTGTCCCGATTACGACTAGACATGAAGGAGTGGAACAGGGGGCTATACTTCTGGTTTGGCCGTGCAGCAATTCTCAAAATGACAGCCATGCCACGATTGTTGTACGGTGCCCATCGCTCTTCCCAAAGCCTTCTTCTCCTCGGTTAATGCCCTTTTTCGTACCTTTCTTTGGGAGGGTAGGTCACCATGTATCGGATTCTCAACTCTAACACGCTCGAAATCCTCTGGAGGTATAGGGCTTCCGCATGTACAGAACTATTATCGGGCTTGCCATTTAACGCGCATTATAGACTGGGCCAAACATGGCCCATATAAAGAATGGGTCCAGATAGAACAGCTCCAACTAGGTTCACCAATAGGCTCCTGGCCCTGGCTTCAGCGTGCCTCGCTCCCACCCCAAGTACTAGCTCACCCCACGATAGGCAATTCTCTGTGCCTTTTTGATACAATGTGCAAGAATGCTGACATTTCTTCGATCCTCGGTCCTCTCACTCCGGTCCGTATGAATCCCGCTTTCCTTCCAGGTCACCACCCCTCATTTTTGCATTCCTGGTCCCCCGAAGCTACCCCGACAGCAAAAATGTTCTTTGATAGCCAAGGGGAGTTTCGGTCTTTCCCTAACTTAAACTCGGATACTCCTACCGAATCTATACCATTATGGACATATATGCAACTTCGCCACTATCTCAATGATAGGCAAATTAAACAACACTTTACACGCCCCCTTACCGCCCTTGAACAGCTCTGCACGTCTCCGGGCAGAATCACACACACAGTATCGGAGTCATACTCCTTACTGTTGAGCTCTTCCACACTGTCACCCACGCCATCTACTAAGAAATGGGAAGCAGACCTATCTACCAATCTCACCCCACAAGACTGGGAGAGGATGGATGAACTCTTGTTGAAAGGCTCAATGAATGTACAGATCCAGGAAACCAATTACAAGTTAAGGTCGAGGTGGTACAAAACCCCTGAGCTACTACACCGTATTTTCCCTAACACGCCTAATACCTGCTGGCGCTGTTCACAGGAAGTTGGCACGCTCCTCCACATTTGGTGGTCGTGCCCCATGATCACACCCTTTTGGTCAGAAATACTCTCGCACATAAGGATTATAACAGCGCACTGTCGGAGGCCTTCCCCATTCTCAACGGTACGCGGCAGGGGTGCCCCTTATCGCCCCTGCTTTTTGTGTTGGCATTAGAGCCCTTTCTCCGGAAAATACGCTCGGATCCCAACATACATGGGTTTCATACACCTTACAAAGAATTTAAGGTGGCTGCATTTGCGGACGACTTGCTGTTTTTCTTGACACAGCCGAGAATATCACTCCCCAATCTACTAAGTGCATTCCAGGATTTCGCATCAATCTCATTCTTCAAAATCAACCTTTCCAAATCAGCCGCATTAAATGTCTCCCTTCCTGAAAACCTGGTCCAGTTCTGCAAACTACATTTTTCCCCTTCGCTGGGCAGACACCTCCATTACCTACCTGGGCATTGAACTTCCCACTGACTTGCAGAAGCTATACTCTCTTAATTTCGCTACTCAATTGTCCCGATTACGACTAGACATGAAGGAGTGGAACAGGGGGCTATACTTCTGGTTTGGCCGTGCAGCAATTCTCAAAATGACAGCCATGCCACGATTGTTGTACGGTGCCCATCGCTCTTCCCAAAGCCTTCTTCTCCTCGGTTAATGCCCTTTTTCGTACCTTTCTTTGGGAGGGTAGGTCACCATGTATCGGATTCTCAACTCTAACACGCTCGAAATCCTCTGGAGGTATAGGGCTTCCGCATGTACAGAACTATTATCGGGCTTGCCATTTAACGCGCATTATAGACTGGGCCAAACATGGCCCATATAAAGAATGGGTCCAGATAGAACAGCTCCAACTAGGTTCACCAATAGGCTCCTGGCCCTGGCTTCAGCGTGCCTCGCTCCCACCCCAAGTACTAGCTCACCCCACGATAGGCAATTCTCTGTGCCTTTTTGATACAATGTGCAAGAATGCTGACATTTCTTCGATCCTCGGTCCTCTCACTCCGGTCCGTATGAATCCCGCTTTCCTTCCAGGTCACCACCCCTCATTTTTGCATTCCTGGTCCCCCGAAGCTACCCCGACAGCAAAAATGTTCTTTGATAGCCAAGGGGAGTTTCGGTCTTTCCCTAACTTAAACTCGGATACTCCTACCGAATCTATACCATTATGGACATATATGCAACTTCGCCACTATCTCAATGATAGGCAAATTAAACAACACTTTACACGCCCCCTTACCGCCCTTGAACAGCTCTGCACGTCTCCGGGCAGAATCACACACACAGTATCGGAGTCATACTCCTTACTGTTGAGCTCTTCCACACTGTCACCCACGCCATCTACTAAGAAATGGGAAGCAGACCTATCTACCAATCTCACCCCACAAGACTGGGAGAGGATGGATGAACTCTTGTTGAAAGGCTCAATGAATGTACAGATCCAGGAAACCAATTACAAGTTAAGGTCGAGGTGGTACAAAACCCCTGAGCTACTACACCGTATTTTCCCTAACACGCCTAATACCTGCTGGCGCTGTTCACAGGAAGTTGGCACGCTCCTCCACATTTGGTGGTCGTGCCCCATGATCACACCCTTTTGGTCAGAAATACTCTCGCACATAAGGATTATAACAAGTGTCACACTAGAATTTAAGGCAATCTCTCTCCTACTATTTCACTTCGACGCCTCCCACCACATTACCAAGAAATCTCTGGTAATACATCTACTGAATGCGGCCAAAACCGTGATCCCAGACATTGGAAGTCGACACATCCACCGACAATCAGAGAATGGCTAGCACGGGTAGACACAGTGGCAAACATGGAAGAGCTAATTGCTTATGATAGAGATACCACACCTCAATACCTGAAAACCTGAACAGCCTGGCATCTATTCAAGGGCACGGACTTATACGTTTCCCTTATTCAGCCATAAACAGCTCTCCCACTTTTGAGGACCTAACACCCTTTCAATACCCACTCCCATGACCCCCTACACCTCTGCCAACTTCTAACACACATCCTTGCCACTTCGGGGTATACAGGAGGCGGGGCGGGAACGAAGGTAAGAAGGTCCCCACTTTCCCCTTCCACTTCAGACTAACCCTCCATGACCCTCCCTTCCCTCTCCCTGCCCCTCTCCAGCTCTTCATACCTCCCATCCTCCCTCATTCTCCCCCCCCCTTCCAGTTCCAGAAGATCCCCGAATTAGATCTCACTGGTGAGTTTGCCTCCAAGCCGGATTTTCCTTTTTTCGTATACCATACACCCTGATATTGGTGCAAAGCACTGGACACACCTTTAAAACCTCAGCTCAGTCCATAGCTGGGACTCCCCGTAGCGTAGAGCCCACTGATTCCAAGGGAGGCCTATACAACTTTTTAGCAACGTTTGGGCATACCAATTTGGTTTACCACACCTTTACCTCCCAAGGATGTACGTCGAGGCCTGCCGCCAATGCACTGTGATCAGGATACTCTCTTACCGAACTCACCGGAGCTGGTCCCCTGGATCTTCCCCCCCCTCACCTCCACTTAGAATATAGAATACACTTTATGTTAGCTACATTATTTTTATGTACTTGCTATTGCGTAACTGTTTGATATTTCTTATTACAACAATAAAAAAACTTTACGTGTGAAAAAAAAAAAAAAAAAACACCTAGACGAATTGCGGTAATCGACCGCACGTATTTTTGTTTGCGCATGAGCAGTGTTAATCGTACGACTTTTGACGTACGGAAACGCCACCGAACTTGCGAAAATCGTACGATCGACTGAAGTTTCCGAACATGCAGGAAAGACAAAAGTCGTACGATTGTACAGTACTGGCGGTTGTACACTACCCATACAAAAAAAAAAAGAAAAGTCGATCGCATACAATTATCGTACGATAATGGAAGGTGTATGGGCACCTTTACTCAACTTATCTCAGATGGCTGCTGTATCACTTTCCTTGATATGCACATGGTCACTAGGGAGAGTCACTTGTATCAGGTAAATGTTACACTAATACCTCAAAATGTGTACTTCCTAAAATACACTATAGTGTTCAACAACGGGATACCACAACACAGATACACAAAATTTAGGAGATCGTGCAGCAACATGTCACAGATGAATAGCTTCTGAATAGACAAAAAGCACCAACCACTGATCCTGGTGACAACTACTTTAACCAGCCCACATGTGGATTCAAAAGAAAATGAGGCGTGAATTGTTTTCCTTGTACTCCCCTGACGGTGTGTCTTTCTGTGGGTCAGCTGAAACGACTAAAACAACCACTGCAGACATAACATTGCAGACTGGGAGTCTAAAAGGCTCAGCCTTCCGCTCAACAGAATGAAGCACTGGACAAAAAAATTAAATAAAAATGCTTTATACTGAACAGTCACGCTTTCACTGCATAAACTGACCACAAAATGGTATTCTAATCCACTAAACTCTGTGTAAATACAATATTCCTTTTTAACTCTGCAAATCACTGAAAGTGTATGTCAAGACAAAACCATTTTTCTTAGTTTGCGATAAGAGTATAGAAGGATTACAAAACGAAAATATAGCCAAACTTTTTATTTTGGCCCTCTTTTGGGCCAATGAATACATTTGCTAATGTACTCTTATGACTCAAAGTCAGCATATAGTGGGCTGCTGCCACTCTATGTTGACGATGTGTCGGGATCTACCCTGCTGCCTGATTGACAGCTGGCTCTGCCTCCCCAGAGCGAGCTGTGCCCGCCCCCTCCCTCCCTTTTTGTTCTTCCAATGAGCGCTGGAGGAACAGAGAGAGGGGACTGACAGGTAACATTAGTGAAAATTTTGTCACTGAACGTGCCCTATACACAGTGAGAATAATTTGCAGATGGTGACAAGCCCATATGTACAACAACTGTTCACGATTGCACATTTTTACAACAGTTACCACACTGAAGACTGTAGACTACAGGGAGACAGAATCTGGAGCATTGCCCATGGCAAGCAATCAGCTTCTCTCTTCAGGTTTGTTCATTTAAGCTTTGAAAATGAAAGAGGAAAGTTGGTTGGTTGCCATGGGCAACTGTACCAAATTCTGTCTGCTCCACTTTGGATAAATTCCCCTCAGTGTGTATGAAGACATCTTTATGACTAACACTGTAACATTGATGCATTTATATCCAGTGTGGTTTTTAGTAGAACTAAACTTCAAAGTGAAAATTTTCTACGTAACTGTGCCTAAACCGTACCTTATAAAATATAACTTTTGTCTCGAATCCTTCCTGAAAATTAGCATTAGACCTCCTGGTATGTGAGTTCACCTAGGCAATCCTGTGCATACAGCTTCCTAGTTTTAGATGTGCAATGTGAGATATAAGGCACTGCTACAGTGAAGAAGTGAGTACACCCGACACATTTATTTATGTTGCTACATTACAAAACCCATGAGCGCCACTTCCACTGGACTGTTTTTACTTGTACAAAAAAAAAAGAAGGTATACTCACCTGAAGCTAGCAGCCGACTGACTGCTAGAGCTCTCCCTCCAGCCTGTCTTCTTCTCCGCTCCAGCGATGCAATGTCCCTTAGCATCCTCATGTCCTATGCACTGTGTATAGAACATGATGACTCACTGGACCTTAGACTGCTGCAGAGAGGAGGGAGAGAGAGGCTGGAAGGACCACACTAACAGCCAGCTAGTTGCGAGCTTTGGATGAGTATAGCATTTTTATTTTTGTACCTAGATGAAAACAAGCAATTAGCTCTGGTGAGGGGCTACCCCTGCACTTCAAGGGTTACTGCAAGTGCTTGTTTTTGTCTAGGTGCGAAAACAAGCACTTGAAAAGGAGAAATATGAGGTGAGTGAAAATCACTCATCCTCATAGCTTGAGCCGACGTGTGACAATTAAACTATCACACGTCGGCTCAATAGATCGGGAAGCGAGCAAACGTATACCGTCGCTCACTAACTTCTCGATCATCTCCCTGCAGAGAGCCGTGACTGTCAGTCACGGCTCCCAGCAGGGATTCCCCCCCTCCCCGCTCCGATCCTCCAGCGCTGACTGGCGGAACGGACGGGGACGGATACAGCTGGCTCTGCCTCTAGATAGGCAGCTGGGTGGATCACTACAGCTCTACAGCAATGTCGGGATGCTGTAGCTCGAGATATACTGAGCTTTGGGTCACGGAAGGACGCTAGTTTATGTCCTCCCGTTACCCTTAGGCGAACTATGATGAAATACACTTACCCCATAGTTCTCTTTTAAACAATCCAATCTTTTAAGATCCTTAAGACATTTTTTTTTCCTGGAGTTCGGCTTTAAAGTTGTTCCAGTGAACGGATTACTAACAACAGCTAAATAAAAATAGGCCTAGCTGTAGTCTGGTTATCCTAAGGCTCCGTTCACACCTGACCGTTTTGTAGCGCGTCCTACGCCCGACGAACGCTCTACAAAACGGTCAAAAATATAAATTGCATTGTAGTCAATGCCCTCGTTCCCACCTTGCCGTATTTCCGCCCGTCCCTAACGCCCTACAAAACGGCCCACGCCTGAAAAGGTCCCGTTTTGTAGGGCGTTTTCCATTGGGATACAGCCAAGTAGCCTTCGGAGTCGCGCGGTTTTTTTACCGCGATTCCGCGCGACAGATGCGCATATTACAATACGCCAAGGTGTGAATGGGGGCTAAGGGCTCACGGGATTCCTGAGCTACTAGTAGAATGTATTATTACCCATCACCTTTAGCATATTCTTCTACAGAAATAATTCTTCCACACAGTATGCATATTTATCTCATGTCACAAGAAAAGAAAACATTAACATGACAAGCCCAGAGGTGAAATGTGAAAACATATATACACTGACATCACAAACACACAAGTCTAATATCATTGAAATGATAAATGTAGTAACTATCTTTTGAAGGATACAATTGTGTAAGGTTTTCTCTGGTGAAAGTTCTCCAATGTGAAAATAAAGAGTAGTACATTTTAATGAACCTTCCACTTTTTTTCAGGACTACACCCGGCTTTAAACCACTGTTGTTATATATCCCTTCACTCAGCACTCTGACACAATGACTGATGAGAAACGTGCCTCCCAGCATTCCACAAAGGACTGGACTTGCTACTACCCTAACCTACCAAGCAACTCCCTTTCCCCCTGTGCCAAGCCCCCGATTACCAGACTCTGCTAATCCACACCACTTTGTGTACTTGAGATGCCGCCTTTCAAACAAACACAATTATGGTAATAAACTTCTGAATGTACTACAGAGATTAACCACTTCAGCTGTCACACCTGATATGAGCCTGTTGATTTGGCATTAACTTTGTCATAACCTGTAATAGCAAAGTAATTCATGTCATGGGGAGTAAGGTGTTTTTTTTTGGTGGTACTGTGCTGCAAGAAATGTTCCTTGTATTTAACAGGGAAAATATAGAAAGAAATAAGAAATACACTTTTTCTACTTAGATCAGTGATAATTTCAAAGCAATGTCCGGTTTATTATGATACTCAAAATATGTTTCTGGTACAAAGCATGCCAAAGTTATTTACAAATTTAAAAAAAAAAGGTGTTCTGATTTAAAAATACTGTATATTATAAAAAACATTTACATAGAAGTAAAGGATTTTTCTAGTATAAGGTATCATTCACGTTACCACATACAGCGCAAAGGGTCCATTTTTGATGCGCCCTGAGCTGCAGGAAGAAGCGTGCAGGCAGCTCATGTAACTCTATGGAGACGCAGGAGCTTCCCACGGATCTGAGGTTTGACAGGCGCACACAGACCGTGTATGGCCTTGGACGCAGACATGATAGATATAGGTCTGCACACATCCTGGATGTAACTATCAAAACTCGGAGCTGTAGAATTTAGCGCTTGAGGGCACACAGTACCTGCGCCTTCCCACAGCTCTGCAAAACAGAAAAAAAAATCACTGTTGGTTGCCTGATGAAGGGACCGAATGAATAAAAGGATTTCGTTTTGAAGAAAATCTGGAGTGCTGGTGACCATTTTTTCTGTTTTGCGAGTATTTGGCGGCGCCATTCGCGGCCACTTTAGCCCCCCCCC
>NW_017306318.1:499895-523793 GCF_000935625.1 Nanorana parkeri
CCCGGCCCCCTTTGCCCCCCCCCCCCCCACACACACACATTATATGGGGCTTCTCGGTCAGGAGTGCTGTGGGACTCTCTATTTGACTGTTCCCACAGCTCTGGATCACATAACCAGCACTTCACACTGTACGGGGCCCAAATGAATGAGGCTTAGACAATATGGTAAAAAAAAAACAAAAAAACTAAAAGATAAATAAAACAATATGCCAAGAGACAGAAGACATGGTGTTAATTAGGGCTAATGAACAATAGTTTAACTAGAGGTTGAAACCCAATTGAAGCCACCATATTCATTATTATAATGCAGCCAGGCTGTATATACTCAAGAATAAATATGATCTTCTTTCTGTGAATCTGTCCATAGTAAATGCTGAAGCAACAGTTAAAACACCCTGTGCTAGCTACATGCTGGAGGGCCGGACAGCTGCTCTCACACATCAGCAGTGGCCTGGCTTTCCAGTGGGCTGACACTCCCCCAGCACAATGCTCTATTTAATCCCTGAACGGGTATTTTAAAAGAAAACTAGGGGGGAAAAACTAGATTGGCAGCAGCTAAAAAAAAAAAAAAAACGTTTCGCTAATTAGTTAATTACAATGTAACAAACTTTTAATACCGTAGCTAGCATTCATTACTGTAAACACATTGCTACAAGTGATCAGTGCAGAAAGAGCCTCTGACAGGCAATGCTGCAGCAGTGGTCAGCTCAGTGCAATGCAAAGTGAGGGCTTAAAGTGACATTAAACCCTCAGATTTTTTAACATAAAACAATACTGTAATGTGTGCCTTACTGTCATCCATGGTTGTTTCCCTTCTCTTTGCTGCTCTTCCTTTTAAATCCTTATCTCTTCTCATGCTGGGCAGAACTTCTGTTTTGCAGCAGACTGCCTTGTCTCAGGAATGGATACACGGTGTCTGTGTATCCGTTTGTATAGGCTTGTAATCTGAGCCAGCACTACAGGAAGATGCCCTGAGCTGAAAAGGGAAGTTCTCCCCCAGCATGAGAAGACATGAGGATTTAAAAGGAAGAGCAGCAAAGAGAAGGGAAACTACCATGGATTACAGTAAGGCGCACATTACAGTATTGGTTTATGTTAAAAAATCTGAGGGTTTAATGTCACTTTAACTGATTGCTGCAATACAATCAATGTCACTTTCCTTTCATACAAAAGGTGAAATGGAAATTTTTTCTATACTCAAAGTAAACCTCTTACAAACCTAATGACTATTTCTGACTGATCAAGACCATTACAACTGGTGGAAACATTCCTTCTACAGAATGATGTTCCCCTTTAAACAACTGTACTTGCGTGATCATACCAAGAAATAGCAGTCAGTGATAGTATCACATCTACAGTATACATTATCTCCTGACAGACAGGAACAGTTTACTATTTCAATAAAATTATTTATGATAATAGTGGCTTGAGAGATCTATTGCACAACTCTACACCTATAAAAACAAACAAGTTCATAACGGTTCAGCCGTGTCTGTAAATGCTATGCCTTATTACTATGTTACGCCAAGTCGAAGATGGTATTTCTAGACTCAGTCTTATGTCCTTTGGCTGGATGCGGACTGTGATCATTATGGAAAGCTACTAGATTGCCTCAGTGTACTTGTTATTCTTTAACAGGACTCCATAACCAAGTAAATTTAGAAAGACACTAAATTCTCGTTATTTGAAGGCAGGTGTGTGGGGGTCATACCCTGTGAGGTCTTTACTGCTTTTAGACCCCCAGGTAATATTGCCTTTGCTATGGCCCTAACCACCATTTTGTCCATAGTTCCAATGAGATGTACTTCACATACTCGTATGTAAAGTTCACTATGGATTAGAATAAGCTAATGTAACATTTTCCCATTTGTATACAACATACCTGTATAAAAGCAAGTTTGTTGAATGTAGATCATTCATATTTGTGCTGTATAAGAAGACAATATACGATTAGGATTTCTTCCTAAGTAAAAATACATAATTGCACACTTAAGACACGCTTAGTAATTCAGAACAATATAGTTTGGAATTCTGTGGGTTCAGTGCGGAAACCTCCATGGCTACAATCATTTAGAGCGTGTCAGTTGCTTTTAGTGACTAGTGTTAGCACATTATATCAGGACCACACCTGCCTTGTGTATGGAAGTCTGCAGAGGAGTGTTTATTTGAAGGAAAGACTGCGTCTGTTTACAAAAGCCTTAAGTGTCCCTGCATAGCCAAGAAAAATGCTGCATGAATGGACGGAGATGCTATCTTCAAGTCATCATGTTTAATTCCACAGAAAGGTGTGTGCTGCTATCTTTAGGAAAGCAGATCAGTGCATACAACGGTCGACCTCTAGAAAACCGCAAACTCAAATTTAAAAGAATCTGTTACCTTGAATTTGGAAATGTATGGACTTATGGCAGCTGGCACAGGTACCAAGAATCTATCCAATGAAGACACTGAACTTCTGTTCCTTTCAGTTTCATTACTGTTGGCTAAAATAACATGTCTGTAAAGAATAAATATCATATATGTATTTTTAGAAATAGAACTATTACCTTTATTATATATTTGTGCTTTAAAGAGTCGATATTACTTTTTGAGACTTAATTTAAAAAAAAATATATTTATATCATAAAGAAAAAAAACAGTATATAGCAGGGGTAGGCAAACTCCAGCCCTGCAGCTTTCATGCAGCTACAAGTCCCACGAGGCACAGCAAAATCTGACAGCTACAGCCATGACTTCTTTGTAGTTTCACCACAGCTGGAGGCCCGGAGTTTGCATACTCGTGGTATATAAAAGTTTATCCTTTCTTACATAGTTTGAATATTTCATGCTTAAAGTACCTCCTTTTGACCGCAGTAAGTCTGCCCTTACAGAGGTATGAAGCCACAGGATCCTCATGCTCACCATCACCCCCTATGAGATTGACATCCACCATTAATTGTTGGCACAGCTCTCTATGGTGAATGGAGGTTCCTGCTGGGCATGGCAGCTGCTGCTGTTGCAGGCATGAACATCAGCAGACTGAAAACGCAGACCTTTTAGTTTGTTTAGGGGTAGCCTACCAGACCCAGATCTGATATAGACCAATTAAGTACACAAGTGTGCCTCTTTGTTTTCCTGCAGCTTCGAAGCAAGATGCTGCCCCAAGTGAAGGTGACAAAATTGAGGATGGTATATAACCAGGCATTGTGCTGCTAATTGTAGATCTGTATAGCATATACTGTATAATCAAGTACGTTTTTGTTTAGAACAGCAGATGCATGCACTTTGCCACATGTTCTACTGTATACATTTTTCTTTCTCAATAGTAACAGCATCCCTTGCTGCCAGCACCCTTAATGAATGCTGAAAGAAAGTGCAATACAGCATAAGCCACATAAACAGTATAAGGACAAAAATATGCAGCGGCCCATGAAGAGAACTATACATATGAAATGAGAACGGGCGATTACTCCTTAGGAAGGCAGGGCATACATGTGTCCATCCAGAATTTATATGACCTGGGATACAAGGAAAGGACTACTGCTAAAACAGAATGGGGGGGAATTATCAAAACAATTGCGACAGTTTTAGCCTCTTAGATAATTTTTGTATGTGCAAATCTGTCTTTTAACATCTGCGCCTGTTTTGACCTGAGCTTGCACTACTTTTCCAACTGCACGTGTTTTGCACCTGTTTTGACCAGAGCTTGCACTACTTTTTCAATAGCACATTTTTTGCACTTTTTTGCATGTGTTTTCATCTGCACTTGTTCTGCGTCTGTCTGAAACTGGAGCATCAGCTAAGAAAGCAATCACAACTTAAGAAATGCCCATGACCACTTCTTCAAGAAGCGACAGTTGAGCTTTTTGCCTGAAGTCACAAGTCTTCTTTCCTGGAGTCTATTAAACCTCATTTATAAACATTACACTAGCAACATAAATCTTGTGCAAAGTGCATCAAATATATTCCGTGCAAGTTCAAACACTCGCAAATGCTATGATAAATTCCCACCAATGTTTTCAGGCAGCAAGTATAGCAAATAGCTGATCTTTGGCTGATGGTTTACAAGATAATTGGAACAGAAAGAGATTCTACTAACTAGAAGATGAGGTTAAACTTTTCATTGACATGGATCTTGTATTTGAACTGAGATTTGAAGTTTGAAGATTATCTAAACTCAAGAACAAAACTGTAATATATTTTAGCTAGCAAGTCCTTCGATGTGGTGGTGGGGCCAATATGTAGTGAAAATCAGTGCACTGAGACAGGAAGAGCCAGTAAGGAAAGGGCAAATATGTCTGTCATCCATTAACATATACATCTTTAAAAAAAAAAAACAATTAAAAAAAACAAGCAAGACCCACAAATTTATAAAATATTGTAGATAAACTACTTCATGTCCAGCGGTTTTGGAGATGTGACACATGTGCTCTATTGTTATAAAATTACCTAGCCACTGGTGTGGCTGTCATCTGGTCTTGGAGATGTTTATCAATTTTGAGCTGTGTGAGAATATATGGGTAAACAGAATGTAAAAATACAGGATTTGTGTACTGTATAAAAGCAGTTTCTTGGAGTTAAATTAAGAATTAAGATAAATTGGATATACTGCTAGCTGTGGATCAGCCTGGTATACCCCGCGCACTCCCAGAATACCACAGTTTTGTAGAAAAGTAGAACTAGGAGTAAGATCACAAACAAATGTTAATATTTTCCAAGAAATGTTTTTTTTACGTTAAATACAAGAATCCTTTTTTTTTTCACATTCAGTAATGGGCACATAAATCAGAGAGGACTGGGACATCCAACTGAGGGGTAGACATGTGCAATTCGTTTCGGACACATTTTCAGAAATTCGTACATTCGGATGCATCCAAATTTCCGAATGACAGAACTAATTAAAACGAATTTCTGATAACAAAAATGTCAGATTCATTCAAATTTCTTTCCCAAATTTCTTTAAATTGTGTTAAGCATCTTTGATAAAAAAATAAATAAAATACAAAATTTGTTAGCGGTAGTATGTACGAATTAATGTTCGTCGTAACGAAAATTCGTACATACTACCGCTAACGAAATTAACGAAAATTCGGATTTTGTCCGAATCCTGAAACGAATTCACTTTCGGACCCAAAAAGCGAAATGACGAAAAATCTGAAATGAAAACAAAACTAAACAAATTTTTTGTGTGGGTGACAGTAACAAAAAAACACTAACAAGCCCACATAAAGCAATAGAATTGGGTGTAGCCTGAGGCTAAAAGGAGCTGTGTAAAGAACCTTATCCTCAAATCTGGCATCAGATCAGGGCCAGAATATCTACCTGGTAAAACTTAGAGAATGTGTCAACAGAAGACCAGCTGGCAGCCTTTGCAAGTCTGAGAAACAGTCGCCCGATTCTTAAAAGCCCAAGCGGTAGTCACAGATACCGGAAAAGATCTGGAAGGGTGGAACCTGGTTCTCAAGACAATAAGCTTGTACAATGATCTATCTAAGCCTCCAAAAAGTGGTGGAGAGTGGAATTGGTTCCTACTTAAGGGGACTATCAGGAATGACAAAAAGACAGTCAGTCTTTCTAATGAAAGCAGTGGCTCAGAGGTAAACCCAGGCAGCACAAACTACACCCTGGCAGTGAAGAGAAATTTATTTTCAATGTACTGGAGACAGAGAGATAGAAAAACCAAAGACCTGGTTGAGGTAAAATGAGAGACCCAAAAGTCTTAAAGGAGAACTATGGAGGTGAGTGCTTTTCACTCACTTCATAGTTCAAGCCGACCTGTGACAATGAGACTGTCACAGGTCGGCTCAGTAGATCGGGAGGTGAGCGAACACATACCGGCGTTCGCTCACTTCTCGATCCTGTCACGGCTCTCTGCCATGACAGGGGAGGGGATGGATTCCCCCCTCCCCGCTCCGCCAGCGCTGACTGGCAGAGCGGACGGGGGAGGGGGCAGGTACAGCTGGCTCTGCCTCTAGATAGGCAGAGCCAGTTGTCAGTCACGCAGCTGGGCGGATCCAGACATAATTGTCGGGATCCGCTTCAGCTGCGGCGTCTCAGTATACCGCAAGCTACAGCTCATGGTATACTGAGCCTAGGGTGACGGGAGGACGCTAGTTTGTGTCCTCCCGTTACCCTACGGAGAACTATGGGGAAAAGCCCTAACCCCATAGTTCTCCTTTAACCAATGAATTGGAGGCTAGCAGTCTTTGAAATAAGATTGAAAGTGACAAAATTTGCCCTTTAATGGTACTCAAGGCCTAATGCAGTTTACTGGCCTATAGAAGTGATCTGGCGAGAGCGAGGTTGCCAGAATCACTTCTATTGTAAAACCAACAGTCGGCTTTACAAATGTAAACAGAGTCCTGGTGGCTTTAGCTGTTTAAACGGGCCCGCTGCCAGTGACCTACTATGTAAGTTACTGGTCGCAAAGGGGTTAAACATACTCGTCTCACAGTCTATTTAAGAGTTTTCAGAGACTTGGTCTCACCAGCGTTCCCAGGCGCACACAGTACATGGCCGGAAAGTGCCACAAGCAGAGCCCACTGCCAGAATGCACATTCCTGGCATGCCCACAATATTCAGTCTGGGTACAGCCTCCAAAGCTATTGCTGAGGATATGCCAATCCAGATAGCTGCATAAATAGACCAAAAGCCATTTATGCCATTAGAGCATTTTTATCCTGCATTTTTTTTGTGCCAGCCCGGAGTTCCACTTTAAATGACAAGATTCAGGATGAAAAATCTCCAGGTGGCCCCAGCAGCACACACGTACATAAGTTCAATAGAAATGCCAGTTTCTGCTTGCCAGGAATATCAGAAAAAATAAAAGATATACACAGAATGTTTTTCCTTTGTTAAAACCACAACCAACCGCAAGCACAGCAACAAAGCTGATAATAGACACTAAATTATAACAACGCTAGGAAATGTTTATGGGTGTAGCCCATTGAAAGATTACTAATTCTCGCTGTGGGTGTAACACATTCTTGGAAAGTCTAGGGGCTTATTCCATAAGCTAGGTGTCTGTTAATGACTACACTTAGGTTGCTGCAAGGCAAACTGTAAAAACATCAAGTAACTCCAGTGGATTGAGCCTCCATAATTAAACATTATTCATGTAGAAAAGAAAAAAACACGTTCGTGAGAAAGTCCGTGTTAATAAATCACACTTGTCAAAAGAAAGTTTTCACAAACAGCAGAATCTTTTCTGACCATATCTTCCTCAAGATAAACTGAAGACAACCAAGTTATTTCTTAAAGAGAATTATGGGGAAAGTATAATATACTCATCCCCATAATTAGAGCCGACGTGTGACACTGCTGCGGTCACACGTCCGTTCTATTGAAGGAGAACTGAGCGATCACATACCGCTGATCGCTTTCTTCCTGATCTTCTCCCTACACAGAGCGGTGACTGCCAGTCATAGCTCCCGTTAGGGATTCCCTTCTCCCCTCCCCATTCCTTCAGCACTGACTAAAGGGACAAACGGGGTAGGGTGCAGGCACAGCTGGTTCAGGCTTTAGAGAGGCAGAGCCAGCAATCAAATCACGTGGCGGGGTGGAGCTCAACAATATTGTGGGGATCTTTTCCCGGCCGCAGCTCGGCTCTGCACCATCGGCATATAGTGGGCAACAACCTGCTATATGCAGAGTTTTGGGTCACAGGAAGACATAGCAAATGTCCTCCTGCGTCCCTAAGGCTGGGTTCACACCTCGGCGTATCGAATAAGCGCGTTTGTCACACGTTTCGTGCCGCGTGTTTTTACTGCGATTCACGGTTGAAAAACACGCGACAAACGCGCATTTCCGAGGGCTACCTGGCTGTATACCAATGGATACGCGCGGCAAATGCGCCCCAAAGACGCTCCTGTACTTCTTTGGGGCGTAGGGCGTTTTGTAGTGCGTTCATACGGCCTGTGATACGCCCAGGTGTGAACCATACCCATAGGAAATAATGGGATTTCGGTGTTTGAGCGTTTTGCAGAGCGTAGGAACGCGCTACAAAACGCCCAGGTGTGAACCAGGCCTAAAGAGAACTATAGCCAAAAACGGTTACCCCATAGTTCTCTTTTAATGGTGGCAGATAAGGGTAATTTGTTGCCCAGGCTGCTCTACTCATTTCTTGTATGTGAACTTTGCTCTTGCTACCTTCAGCACTCAAATTAGTACCTATAGGACAAAAGGTAGAGGATCCAAGGTCTGAGCTGTGCTGCAGAACCACAAGCAACAAGCAGAACATGGTGGCACAAACATTGGAGTCTTGCTAGGAAAAACTAAAGGATCACAAGCTGTCCAAGGACATCACATTGCATCTCTAACTTTCAAATCCCCCCTTACCCAGTGCACAGGTAAACTCAAGCTGCCCATACACTGGAACATTTTCTTTGTTTACCCTGCGGGCTGGAAACAGCAGACAACTTCCAACAGCACACAATTTACATTTTTTTTCCCTGATAAAATTAAACAGTGAATCTGATTAGTCCTTATGGGTTCTCGAACGTACTGGACTTTTTTTTCGTTTTTAGAAATAATTCCCACTATTTTTAGAAGCATTACATCACAGTGTAATTATTTACATTGAAATTCTCCTATTCATATGGATAGTCAATAAGAGGACAGACATCTGGTAAAATGAATTGAAGAGTTTGAGTCAAGACCAACATGGGTTTAATAGCGTTCGTTGATTGTTTTTTTTCATGTGGCTTCGTTTTTAACCATCTGCGATCTAGAGTGGACTATTTACCATTAGTCCTCATATATTTTTTATATACTGTACTACTAAACCATCTGACATTTCTCTCATGTGGCTACATTTTTACTATCTGCGATCTAGTGTGGGCTATTTACCATTAGTTCTCATATATTTTTTATATACTAAACCATCTGCCATCTTTGCCCTGTATGTCTTCAGTTTTAATGTCTTAGTTAAGACCAACATGTCTGACAAATTCAGAGATTTATGGTTTGGTCATCTAAGGCTATAGACATGATATGGTGGTCACAAGACCCAGCCATCAGGACATTTGTCCCCATCACAACTGTTTCTAGCAAGGCTAAATAAAATGGCCACACTGCTTTGCTGTCCACTGACAGACTGTAGCACATGCAGGATCTGCTGCACTAAGGGTGCTCAGATTGCGCCTATAGGTGTGACTGCCATCTAAAGTCTAAAGCAACAGGTAGGCAACCTTGGCATTGCAGTTGGGGTGAGCCTACAAATCCCATCATGACTCTGCCTCTGGGAATCATGCTTGTGGCTGTCAGATACGTACAGTGTCTCATGAGACTTGTAGTTCCACAACCTCTGGAGTGCACAGTTTGCCTACCCCTGGTCTATAGGCACACAAAGTTTCACCTATCTCCATTAGTCTTTTAGCCAAAGAGTGGGTGTTTTTTTTTTATTACTTTTTATTTTTAAAGGGTTATGGTGACATCTAGTGGCCACAGATAACATTGCAGTCTGACAACAACCTCTGGCAATACTGCTCCATTTGCAGGTAATTTACCTGAACCACAATTTCAAAATCACTATCTTACTTACAAAATGAATCTTTGGCAATGCCATGTACTATACACAACAATGCTTAACCATTGTCAAGTTCAGGATGATGAATGTATTCTAGAAAAGCTTGAAACTAACCAAATTGCCCCACTGCAAGGGTTAACTTTTCAAATTCCTGTTCTTTAAAGAATTCCAAGAAAAAAAAAATTGAGGTAGTGGGACTACCCCCGCACTGCAAGGGTTAAGTCCTCATTTTCATCTAGGTGCAAAAAGATAAGTTACACCCACTAGAACCTCACAGCTGGCTGGCTGTTAGAGCGCTCCCCCAGCCTGTCTGCTCTTCTGCTCCAGCGAAGGCATGTCCCTCTGCATCCTCATGTCCAATACACAGTGTACTGGATGTAATGACTCATGGGACCTTAGACCACTGGAGCGGAGGGGGAGAGGGGCTGGAAGGACCAGTCTAACTGCCATGAAACATACCCGTTAACAAACATCCTCCTGTTCTGTCAAGCGGGGGCACAATTTCATGCAAAGAAAGGCTTGTCTGAGGGTATGGCAGAGTGAGTGTCAGGACTTTCAGATGCACAGAGAACAAAGCTTGGAGGAAGATCTCAACATTGAGGTCAAAGAAGTGGAGAAATAAAAAGGGAGCTTTCATAACAGATATAGAGGCAATTGGCTTTGTAGTCTGTAGTGA
Source organism: Nanorana parkeri (assembly GCF_000935625.1). Lineage (NCBI taxonomy): Eukaryota > Metazoa > Chordata > Amphibia > Anura > Dicroglossidae > Nanorana > Nanorana parkeri. The sequence continues at coordinate 510,073 of NW_017306318.1, forward strand.
TGTTGTCAAAAACTAGTTTGAAGTGATGCTGTCCCTCAAAAGCCATATAAATCAAAAAAACCTTTTACACAATGGTTTTTCAGTGCAGCACATAAGCCCGAAAGCCCTATGCATATAGGACACACGTAAGAAATGAAACAGCAACTGTCAAAGCTGAAATGTAATGCTACAGCAATCTTGTCTAGGATTCTGATCAGTCAGACATACTTTGACAAAGCAAAGCCAGAACTGAACAGGCCCGAAGATTCTAAGGCTGCATTCGCTTGTGTGTGCGTTCTGGGATTCCTGCAGCAGAAAACTTTCAAATTCTTGTTGTAGGAACCCAAGGTATGTCCATTCAGATGTGGCTACTGTGCCTGTTAAAGTTAATGACAGGGTCACAGCAGCTTCATCGGTCAACAGCATGTAATCGTACCATGTACCACTGATGTGATTTTTAGTGAAAGTAGGTAAAAGGTCTGCTTTAATACTATACAAAAATATTTAACAAAATATTGGCAACATTATTACAAAGTAATAGACTGTTGATAATTCATTTATTTACAGTAGATCAGTAACCTATAATATAAACACGGCAAGCCTTAACAGGAAAAAAACATCATTTATTTTACACAACACCGTTTCCATACATTATTTACCAAATATACCGCCACATGAAACCAAAACTTACTTTGCCCAGTTAGCAATTTGTTTCCAAACATGAAAATATCTTAATATCATAAATATTTATTTGCATGATTTTTTTTTTTTTTTAAACTGAATAGCAACATAAATATATTGCACGCTTTCATATCAGGCAAAGGCTTTATATGTAGCTTAATGAAAACATAAAAACAGCAAGTAAAATATCCTCTCTTTTATTAAAAAATAGGTTCACATTAAAAATTTGGGGTCGCTTTATAAAGCAGTAAATGTTATATTCAAACATTCCCTGCAGGTGTATATTCCTGGTGTATGTGTTATATGTTATAACACATACACCAGGAAAAGTGTTATAAGGAAAAGTGTTATAACACATACACCAGGAAAAGTGAATGTTTGCCAATTGTCACATTTACTTTTTTGGTCAACTATGTACAGTGGAAGGACTTTTTATCAAACTTTATCATCAGTTCCAGCACAACTGTTGAAATGAGTCTTACATTTTTCAGTAATCGGTCCCTTTGCTTTAATAAGAAACAATACACTGAGTGGCCAGATTATTATGACCACCCCATCAGTACTTCGTTGGGCCACGAGATGACTTTGTTGGGCCGCCTCGGTGACTCCACGAGATGTTGAAAGGTGATGCGAGGAATCTGACACGGCACTGTTGCTCTTCTGTTGTCTTGTACCAGTCTTGCCACTCTCCGTTCTGCCCTAACATTGACTAGTCGCTGACGGCCACAATTTGCACATTCAGACACAGATTTTCGGCTGACAGTCCGGTCTTTAAACACTTTAACAACAGCTGCTCTTGAACATTTAACGAATTCTGCTGTTTTGCGGATACTCGCTCCATGGCTCCGAGCGCCAACAATCATCCCACGTTCAAAGGCTGTTAAATCGCGTTGTTTACCCGTATCTTCAGGGGAAAAAAAATCACTTCTACTGTCGTGGTAAACAGCCTGCTTCCCTAATGGTCTGGCCCTCTAGCAACTTCAGCGCGAAATTATAGCTAATTTGCCTACAATAGTCAGGTGGTCATAATAATCTGACCACTCCGTGTATATCCCTGGCAAACCAATAGATGAGCATACTTTCACCAAGGAAGTAACTTTCAGAGCATTAAATCAAAAGGACACGGCTAAGCATGCCTTTGATCTGACCTCCGGCTCTGTGCAGAGAATAAATAGAGGGCCGAGTGCAGGAACAGAGGCTGAGAATTCTGAGCAATTCTGTAAACAGATTAAAGACTGAGTAAGGGGGGGGGGGGGTCTCTCTTTCTTGTACTTCTATTTGCTTGTATGCTACTTTACGACTGATAATATACACTTGCAAAATTCTTTCCTTCGCAGCTATCGCCATGGAAACAGAAGTTCAGAGCCTGTGGCATAGTACATAGACAACCTGATGACAGTTGACCACTTCCCCTGTCTGGAGCAACAAATAGACCCTTGTGGTCAGAACTGGTTTTGACTGAATATTGACGGGGTGGTCCTCTGAACGTTCCTCAATTCGCTAGTCACATGATGTTACCACCCATTTAACTGCTTGTTCGCTGCTAATAAAGATATGAATCTGATTGGACAACTATACGATCACGCCCAGAATACGCCTATATCGTATGCATATTCATGACTATAAATTGTTCAGCTTTATGTATTTTTGCCAGAAATACTTCCTCTTTGATTCAGCTCACATGAGCCGAGTTATTGATATATTTTTCCACTGCAGTGCAAGAATAAAGCACCTATTCTTTTATCAATTTGTACTCACCATTTCATCTAGAAGGTCTTGTTTGGAGACTCCCGAATCTAACGTAACATGACTATTGCCGTGAAATATGATTATTTTTTTTTGGCAGTCATCGAAACTTATGGTTGAAGGCAACTTTAAGAACATTAAATTACATAATGGTTTGTGCAGTAATATTGACAGTAAAACAAAGCTGGAATTTTCCTTTCAGTTGGATGTTGAACAACGTGATCTTCAAGTAATGTCACGGCCCACTAGCATCCCTGTATATTTTCTAGTCAGCCCCAATGCCAACTGCACGGAAACATTACTTATCAATTCAGAAAATCTAACTCAGCCAATTCAAGTTTTATGTAGAGATCTATTGGCTAGGTGAATTCAGTTGTCACAATGTACCCAGAGAACATGGCTAGATCAAATTCAGCAGTTCTGTTGTCTATGGGTACTTTTAGGAGGTAGTTACAATAAATAAAAAAATGTGATACAGTGCATAGAAGCAAATTAGATCACATGACCACATGGGCAAGCCTATGTGCATATATTATATACACGAGAGCCATCTGCAGGACAACTATAAACACATAAGAGAAATACCTAAATTTACACACCTGAACGGATTGCCCTATGAAGAACTAAGGCTTTAGTCCATGCTGCAGGTTGCCAAAATATGCTGGATTTAAAAGGTGTGTTTTCCATCTGCTTCTCTTTCAGTCTTTGTACAAGCTTTTCTGAAAATGCCAAAATAGTTATAAAAATATGTTTAGTAGAAAGACAGAACTCTGAGAACGACATGACAAAACTAGGAGGAATGACCATGTATAAAATAGCCCTCTGAAATATCAAACACATTCTTTAAGCACACTTGTCTCTTGGAGTAAGAGAAAGACCTAAAATCAGGTAAACAAATGATGGTTACACATACTTCCAGAGCATCTCAGGACCTCATGTGCCATAAACACTTGGAAATCGACACCAGCCTTTAGTTTAGAAGTCTGTGCTCCGATGCCTATCTAAGCAATAGAGAAGCAAGCAATGCAGGGGCTGTGTCCCAGCTCCACTCTGTGAAGCATTTGTCTTCTAGGTACTCCAGGGTTCAGGCTTTGTTGTAAAGAGAAACTATATGATTACATTAATTAAAACTTTGACTCAACCCTGTTGCTTTGCTTCCTATGCTTCCCACCCTACTTTGTCAGCAAGTTGCTGGTAAGTGGGTGGGGAGTGCCTCAAGCTGTATTAGAAAGAAAGATGCCCACACTGAGGCAGACCAACTGATACTGATCTGCAGCCTGCGGACACAGTTGAGAACAGTAATTGAGGCTCTAAAAACAGCAAGCAGGCTATGCAATGGGATTGTAATGTTCCCAGGGCAGAAAGAAACTCCTTGCCTTTTAGACTGCCCACATCTGGCTTCTGCTGGTTTAGGTTTATAACGCAATCATAAAACTATTCTTTCAAATAACTTAAAGCAAATATTACAAAATACAATCATCATACAATAAATCATAGTATTACTAGAATTCCTTAAATTGTGCAATGTTTCATGCAACACTAGATGCAGAGATGTAGAGAGTGGGAGGCTCTTCAACAAGTTTGATCCACATCAGGTCATACATAGGGCCATGTCAGAAGAATGATTTTGGAGATTAGCAGCAGCAAAATCACCCAAGCAAGGGAGCAAGTTCCATTAATGGAATGTTTCCCTTGGTGGCCTGAAATGCTATAGAATTTCACTTGTGAGTGAGGGAGCAGAGAAAGAGCAGAGAAAGAAATCTCCAGTCTGAATAGCTACTCCACAGGAAAAGGTAAGTGGTCTGTAAATTGTCGACAGCAGAAGGATCACTTATCTGACATGAGCCTAAGTTTTTTTTTCTGAGCCAGCCTTTTTTTTTTGTAGTCACAGCCCTACCTCCTGAGTTTGTGCTGCATTGTTACAAAGGTTGAAAACAGATGGCTACCCATCAAGCTCAGCCTCATAGCTGCAACTTTGATACCAATGAAAGAAAAAACTGGAAATATAGAGAGGAGACATCTAGGCCAAGCTAAATGTTTGCAATGTTTGGTTTCCCTTCCTTAGTATCAAAACTTGGTAGTTTCGAGGCTGAACTTGATGGATATCTCTCCAGTCTGTTATCAACCTTAACAACAATGCAGCACAGACTCAGGAGGCAGGGCTCCGACTACAAATGAAAGGCTGGCTCAGATTTAAAAAAAATAAAATAATAGGATTCTAGCACTGTAAAATCCTTTACTTAGAAATTAAGTAATTCACCTTAGGGTTATACTACCGCCTACAGGAGGACTGGACACAGGCAAACAAAAACACTGTAGGCCAGCCCTGGATAAAAATTATAATGTTACACTTTTCAGGCTAAAACAGACATACAATATGGAGATACCAACAGAACCAAAGTCTTAAAAAAAGGTTTCTGATGGCCATTATAATTGCTTGAAGATATTTTTGAGGCAGCTCTTTAACAGTTTATTTCATGCTAATGGGAGTATTTCAAAGCTAGACTTGGTGTCCTAAATATTACGGATGCAACGAGATGAAAATTTGTGGCCAAAACCAAAAGTTAAAAATGTGTTCGGCCAATACCGAAAATGCACGATTAGCCTCTGCCATCCCCTGAACACCCCCCTGGCTGGGTGGGAAGGAGGCATCAGCGGAGCAGTAAAAGCTCCTACTGTGGGCAGGCAGGGGAAGCACTGTATTATCTCAGAACAATATTTTTTCCATCAGCATTTGCCAATAGTACTATTTTCGGCTGAAACGTTTTTCGGCCGCTGATAATTCGGTGCATCGCTACTAAATATATACGTGCAATGTTTGGAACTGATGCAGGGCTCACACTTACCGTTTATTCTGTCTAGATATCGGAAGGATAATTAACTCACTTTAAACTTGGCATTTTTATGTGCATATTCACTGTGGTGTGAGGTGAAATTTATTTTTAGAATGCTAAATTTCACTTTTACCCCTTTAATAACTTGTGTCAACTGTAAAGTAAATCTGACCTGGCCTAAGCAGTTTCTAAAATATCACCTCATAGTGCCTGCAAATACCTGGGTTACCTCACAGTTTATGGCATTTGACTTTACAATGAGAGGGGTAGGGCTAAATTTTCACTTAGAAGCCAGCACCCTGGGTATAACATGGGTCTAGGATCCAAGGGGGCTTAAGTGATTCAATTGAATGCTAAAACAGGTACTGTGCCTGCACTTTTGAAATGTTTTATTCAGGCCATATTCACTTTAAAAGTAGGTGATGTGTAAACTTCTGCAACGGTTTGTAAGACAAATCCAGCAGAACAATATTTGTTCCTTATCAAACTGAAAAAGACCTCCATTTATTAGACCAGTGCGATCAGCATTTATACTAGGTAGGCACCCCACTCATAGCTCACAAAAGTATATCTCGATGGGATATTAATGTGTCACAATCACTTCATTTTATAGGAAGGAGAGTGATTGGGTTTTCCATTTCTTTTTGCGGTGCTGCAATCTGTATCCAGCAGAGCTGCTGGCTGACAACTCATTTTCTTCGATTTACAGGACTTTGCCTGCTTTGGAGCACTTAGCAAATGGTTAGAAAGAGAGCTCTGTTTTGAAGAAGGTCTAAGATTGCCAGCACTGTGCATCTTTGAGCTACCTCCAAATGCTGATGAATCCTTAGTTTGCTGGTTATTCAGTGCAGATTTTTTCTTTGTGACAACTCTCACGTCCTGGGTCTGTTTGAACACAGATGTTGGTACATCCACTGATCCGAGAGCTTTTGAGGGGCTTTTACGAGAGCATGTTAGATCAGAGATCTCACGCTGGGGGTATTTTCTCTGGGAGCTTTTCTCTTGCGCACAAGTCTTTTTAAAAACATTATCCTGATTAGAATTTTGTTTGCTAGGTGAAGGACTGTGCCAAGACTTACTCTTTCCTAAAAATTTCCCATTACCACAAAAAACGGGTGCTGTTTGAGGCCTCGTTTTCATTGTTTTTGCTTTTTCTGCCTGTACGGTTTGCAACTGTAACCATTCTAGCTGAAGAAGACGGTCAACATATCGCTCTAGAAATCCTGAAGGTGTTGCTTGCACTGTGTTTTTTCCTTCCTTGTTTACAAATGCAGAGACCTCACTAAGGTTCCACGAGTTGTATGGAGGAGGAAGAAAATCTGGATAGTCATAATCTTTGCCCTTGGGTTGAAAATAATCACTAAAATAGGCTGGACTGATCTCTTCAGCACGTAAGTTGAGCTCTGGAGGTGCAAGGGGGGAAGGTGGGATGGGAAGTCGCTCTGAATCGGAAAGGTCACTAGCGCTATCTTCATCTTCTTTTGTGAGCTTAACCAACTCCAAGTCCAAAAAAAGTTTCTCCATAGATTCCCTTGCATGTGGAAAGCAGGTCACATTCTTACTGGATGGCTTGTCAAATATAGGATATAATAGGTGTTGAGCATTTAAGTAACCAGGTTGCAGCATGATATTGCCTGTGACTTTGGTATGATCATGTATTCCATTACTTAGAACCAAGTCATCCGTACGGAACTTTTCACCGTGATTACATTCCAGTGATGACTCCTTTTTCTGCACTTTACTTTTACTTTGACACACAGCCCTGCAGAAAAATAATAATACACATCAATGTCATATCTATCTGTAACTCAAAAGATTTTGCTTAAAGACAGAAACAAGCCATATTTTTTTTGTCGTTTTGGATAGAGTGATAAAGGGTTAGAATCACTGGCAGCTTTATTATCATTTTGTTTTAAAGAGTTGACCTTAAAGCGAACCTTTACCCCCTTTCACTAAAAATCACACGAGCAAGCGGCTCTGCATGCTGATATGAAATCATCTTACATTCGTTAAACAAACATATATTCATTTTACTTACAATTATTGGCTTTCCACTTCCTGGTCCTCTTGGGCATTAGTGATGTAATGAGCCCGAGCATTGCATCCTGGGAAGGTTACATCAGCATTGCTGGGAAATCTCATCTGTTAGCTCATGAGATCTCAGGGAAAGGCATTGTCCGCCCCTGAGATGATGTGCATGGTCACATGTGCCAGAGTTCCAGGAAGTAAAGGGAGATCTGGTAACCTGCCCTTAGTAAAAATGGCCACTGTGAGAAGAATGGGGAGGAAAAGAAAAATAAGGTGTGCAAAGAATAAAAAGCCGGCAATTATCTTTAAGTATCTGTTTGTTGATTGACAGCAATAAAGTCCATAATGCTTCTCCACTCTCACTCTGTTAAAAAAAAAAAAAAGTTGGCTGGAGTTGGGGTTTTAGATAAACTTTTAGACCTTGATGGAAGGTTGCAGAGAGAAGTGCCAATATCTGTGTCTAAGCAAAGCTCACTGCTCCCTGCTGATTGCCTTTAAAGAAGAACTCTGGGCAAAGATTGCACTGCGAAGGCTAAGTGCTCATTTTAGTCTAGGTGCAAAAAGAACAAAGTTATATTTACCCAAACCGTGCAGCTGTGTGACTGTTAGAGTGCTCCCTCCAGCCTTTCTCCTCTTCCGCTGCAGTGATAGCAACAGCTTTAACCATGACCCCTTGAGCAGACATAAAGCCGCAAGTATCCCTAAAGTGTATGTAAACCCAGGAATGCAAGTTTACATGTGGTGGACCTTTTTTTTACCTGCTGATCATGCTAATACACTTCCTGTTCTAGGACGCTCACCCACTATACTGAATCTATGGAGGAGCAGCATTTTCTCCCTAGGCCTGAAAGTGTGTTGGGACTACAGAAGACCTCCCCCTCTCCACATTTGGGGAGGGGTTCAGTACAGAGCTTATTGCATAGTGCTTGAGATAACACTACAGAGTGCACAGGCACAGTACACTGGATCTTGCAAGCTCATTTGATTTCTAGCAGGATCGACAGGTATAATTTCACTTGTAGGAACACATAACAAAAAGCTTTCAATTGTATATTTAAAGAACCAAAAAGGAAGCAGATATGAGAAGTTAATTATTAGGATGTACATACACTTTAACAGGCCATCTATTATACCAGCTACCTAGGACAATAGGTTCAGTAGTCTTGTCTTTGGTAGACATGGAGCACCGAGGTCCTCTTTCCCACTAACACTATATGCAATTCAGTGGAGGTCATGATAAAAGGAGAAAACAAATGCTTTAGTTCCTATTGCAATTTACATTGTCACAGCTGCCCACATTGTTCACACTGCTGAAAGTACCAATTCATTTTAGGTCATCATTGTCATGGACCAATGCACCATGGTTGTAATGTGGCATAGTCTGAAAAAACGAATCTCCAGTTACAATATAAAAACTGCGGAAACAAATTGTTTTGTAACCGGTCTTTCATGAATATAATATGAAATGGGTAATAAAAGCCTCATTGCTGTGCGGTCAACAGTGAAGCAACAGAAGACGAGACACTGGGAGGGAGAGATTAAGTGTAACAAATCTACCTTATTGGCTGTTGAGGATTATCTGAGCAAGTTCGCTCATATGTGGAGTGTTTCAGTGGCAGCTGGGACACCTAAAAAAATGAAAACAATGCATTAGCACAGCATAACATTTTTGTTTTGCTAAAAGGAATTCACTATAAAAACATTGTTGTTTCAGACATGCAATGAAGGCTTTGCAGCAGTCAACCGTTAACTAAAATGTATGACCCAAAGAAAGTGTGAGCAGCTTTACGCACCATTTTTTCAGCACTGAGGTTTTCTTCTGCTGTATACTGCACCGCTGAATGCTGGAAAATAAGATAAATAAGATGAAATATATATATATAATTTTGCAATTATTTTAAGGATAAATATTTCAGACATAATATGAAATAAAAAGGCTAGACGTGTACCTTCTGTGCATTGCTGTATGTTTGTGATTTTCTTATTGGATTCTTTAGGTGATTGCATCTTTGCAGTTCTTCTGTCTTCGATCTGACAGATCGGGATTTCCTCTGTGACTAAAGGAAATTTAAAAAGAGATTCTTAAGGGGTTCCGTTATTATGTTATCTCAACATGTTACAGAACTGCTTGTGGTTAATACATGCAATGACAGTATTCAGAATATGATTTATTTTATTTATATTTTTCCATTTTACATGTCTTTATTTATATTCCCCTCTACATTTACATGCAGACCGAGCTGCCCAGCAAACGTGTCAAGCGTTAGTCCAAACTAGAATACTGCCAGGGGTTCTTCAACATGTTACAGAACTGTATTTTGTTTTAAGATTATAACTATTTAAATAAAAGGTAACAGTTGTAAGCACCCTGGTAGTGCGAGGGCCTGTTCACACCATCCTAAAATGCAGTAGCGCATGAGTCAAAGAGGACAATCCCTATAAAGTGAACCTGTGGTCATATTAAACATTATACATGTACATTGCTGAACAGCAGGCACTGTAAGATGCCATAGCATCACTTCACTTCTATGTGCAGTCTCCAAGGAGCACCGTCTAAGCCAGGGGTGGGCAAACTCCGTCCCTCCAGCTTTGGTGAAACTACAAATCCCATGATGAATCTGTCTCTGGAAGTCATGCCTGGTGGTGCGAGAATCTTGCAATGTTTCATGGGATTTGTAGTTCCACAACAACTGGAGGACCAGAGTTTTCCTACCTAAATGCCTGTGCAAATTTTGACTAAAAGTCAGAGAATATACCCTTTTTTCTGGCCACTATACTGTGCTCAATGCCTAGGAGCTTTGGTGGCTCTGCCACTAAAACATGTAACAATTAAGTTTTGCTTTTGCTCCTAATGGTGCCTTCCTTCCTGCACCAATGTTAGTTTAACATTACCATGTTCCAATGTTTGCATTGAATTGAGATGTTTGCGATGTTTCTCTAAATATTTCTTACTTTAAAAATTATCTTAAAATTTTGTTGAGAAGGGAGGCCCTCACTAAACCACTGTAGGAGGTTTATAGGAATCTCTTCCAGACATCATTGGTACATACATTACACTGCAAGGGTTCCTGGTTGGTGGACGATCCGGTGCTCACGGATGAGGATTGGCAAGATGTATGGGACTATCCTTTTAGCCACCTAGTGTCTGCCCGAGACAGGCTCATACAATTTAAAATTCTACATCGGGTGTACTACACTCTGGCAAGACTTGCCCGCATCTATGGCGGCAGCAGCTTTGCATGTTGGAGATGCTCTGATTCGACGGCAGATCTTATCCACATTTTGTGGGCCTGCCCACGAATCAGACCATTCTGGCTTGCAGTTACAAATTTTATGTCACAATTTGTTGAAGTGCCCTTCATTCCTGATGTGAAAACGTGTATTTTGGGGCTAACTGAACACATAGCTCCCACAACCGCAGGACAGATCTTCCTGGGGTTTTTGTTGTACTGCGCCAGGAAGGTAGTCATACTGAGGTGGAGATAGAATGCGCCACCCACTATCTCGGACTGGAAGGGCCTAGTAAACTCCTACCTAAGTCTTTATAAGGCTACATATCAGAGCAGAGGATGACGTTCGAGCCGACGTGTGAAAATGAAACTGTCACGTCAGCTTAATAGATTGGGAAGTGAGCGAACACATACCATCGCTCGCTCACTTCTCGATCATCTCTCTGCAGGGATTCCCCCCTCCCCGCTCCGATCCTCCAGCGCTGACTGGAGGAACGGACAGATAATCAGAACCAGCTTTCACTCACGCAGCTGGGTGGATCTCGACAGTAATGACGGGATCCATCCCGGCTGCGGCGGTCTCAGTATACAGCAAGCTGTAGCTTGCGATATACTGAGCTTTGGGTCATGGGAGGACCTTAGTATATGTCCTCCCATGACCCTTAAGAGAACTATGGGGAAAACACTTACCCCATAGTTCTCTTTTAAGGCTGGGTAAACCCCAAGGGGCAGATAGCCAATGTGCATAAAATAAATATGGCTGATGCCTAGAGAGCAGCGTTTCTCACCCTTTTTTCAGTCATGGCACCTTTAGTATGCAAAATTGTAAGGCACCCCAGTTTAAAAAAGTAAGAAATGTAAAAAAAATGGCAAGTGGTCCCATCCCAAACATTCAATACATGTTTATTATCCTGTGTTATCCTAGACAGGGGTCTGGTATGGATTTTAGTTTCTCCTTTCAGACAAGTTCCCTCCCACCTTTTACATTAGAAGTGAAAATTGAAGGCACCCCAGGATACCATGGCACCCTGGTTGAGAAAGGCTGCTGCAGAGTCATAGTCATGGGGATCAAAGCTCCTCATCAGAGGTGCGTCATGATGCCTGGTAGACCCTAAGGCTCCATTCACACCTGAGCGGCTGTCCGCGAGTATTTGGCTGTACGGATACGAGCGGAGCCGCTCTAAACAGAATATACAATGCACTTCAATGTGCATCGTTCAGACCATTGCGGGAAATAGTACAAGCAATACAATCTGGCGGATTCCGCACGTTCGCAGCTATTTGGGGCCCCATTCACACCAGTGTTTCAGCGCGATTTTTGAAAAGGAGTTTTCAATTGTGTTTCAGCACTGATAAGCACATTTCCATTCCAATCAATATGGAAAACTCGCTGATGAGCGCGTAAAAATAGCTCAGGGAGCAATTTGGCCAGCAGGCGGTTCGGATCGCGCAGAGCCACGCGATTGCATTGAATGGTCCCCATAGGAATGTATGGAAACGTTCATGTCGGCGGTTCCGCGCAGACAAATCTGCGCGACCAAACCATCCTGGTGTAAACGGGGCCTAATAGCTACAAACAAGCGGCATCCGTGCGGATTTTAAAATATTACTGTCTTCGCCCCATGCGGGAGCAGCACATAACATATGTGAATGCAGCCTAAAGTTGGCTACAGATTTTAGATTGGGAAGTCATCTAACTAAAGGAAAACCTTCAAACAGCCATGCACACTGGTTTCTGATACTTCTGTGGAGTACCTGTAATACTCTAACAGTGCACAAAACAACATCAACAAGATGTGTTCTTCCTCCATAGCCATGCATTAAAAAAAAAAAAACAGTTACACAAGCTATGTAAAAAGGACCACAAATGGCTTCTGCGCTGTAGAATAAGATACCAGAACAATGTAAATAATATTGTATCAGTAAATAGAATGAATAAAATATATTACAGCACAATATCAGTAGGTTCTTATAGCTTTGTATCAGCACTTCAAACATTTACTTTTCTTCAGAGATATTAACATGAATAATAGCATCCTTGTCCACCTCTGCATCGAAGCTCGATATAAGGTACACCCCTGTAATTGTTCATTAGTATATTGCTTCCTTGCAGATATAGCAATATAAAGAATAAACACTGTGCGCCACAGAGAAGCAGATTAGGAGAATGCGTTTCCTTACATTACCATGTCTCTGCAGTCTGTTCCTTTTCATTCTAGAATGTGACAATCCCAGACTACAGATCTCATCACAGATTTGGCAGAAGAGTGTGAATGTAGGCTAAAATTAAATGACGGTGCATCTGCTTAAAGCCTTCACGGTGCTTAGGCAAGACATCTGTGTTTGCACCCCATGACACAATGAACACACTCTTGCCTCCCTTCCCTTCTCCGTCATCTATAGTTCCTCTGGCACGATTTGTTTTGATGTCACGGGTACAATTCTTGATGTGAGGTAGGCACAGCCCACAGCTCCTCCCCTCCAACCTCAAAGACACAGGGCTGTCACTGAAGGATTGTGGGTAAACCTAACACAATACAGATAATGCTGCGGTACATACATACATACCTAAACCAGCATATTAGACACCATGTGCAAGGCAGACAGCTGCCCTAAATGACTGAAAACCATCAGAGAGAGAGACGTGCACGCGGCTATTAACACTCATCCACTGTAAAAGGTTTTAGTAAATGTAATGCTTCTCATATGCATGCTTATATTACTATACTAAGGATTAGGGATGAATTGAAAAACTGCCCCTAGTATAATAAACCTGATCCAGATGAGTTTTTAATAAAACTACCTAGAGCATAAAAACATGCACATCACTCAATATCTCCAGGAGGTCATGGCTCTGTCACACACAATCAAAATAAATACAGCAGTGTCACTTTTGTAGTGGGAGCCAGTTCATTTGTTCCGTGTGTATGTGGGTTATAAGAGGAAACAACAAACACCCCAGATGAAAGTCATACAATACACAGAGAATACACAAGCCTCATGCAGAAAATGTCTCATCCTGGAACTGAACTGAGGATTCCAGTGCTGTTAGCTTAATGCTAGCTACTTGCATAGTCAATGCGTTCCTCCAGGTCTGGGTGACATATCCATTATAGGAAAAGGCTGGATTACTGGTTTCATCTGGATAAGCTTAACATGTTAGCAACCCAGACCCAACAGACCAGCACTGGGAAAGTTAAAGCTGAACTCTGGACACAAAAAC
>NW_017306318.1:523838-556294 GCF_000935625.1 Nanorana parkeri
TAGAGGAGGGGACGGAGACAAGACCGGTCACTCTGCACAAGAAGAGGGAGCAGAAGTGAGTGTTCTTTATTACAGGAAGGCTCCACCCACTACAGACTGCCTGCGGAAAACTATAGGGGGGGACGGAGTACAGACAAGTCACCCTGCACAAGGAGAGAGCGTAGCAGTGTTACATTCTATCCACAGTGTATAGGACGTGAGGATTCTGAGGGACATACCATTGCTGCAGCGGAAGAGGAGACAGGCGAAAGGGACCACTCTAAGAACAAGGTGGCTCAGAGGATCCGGTGAGTATTTCTTTGATTTTGTCTTTTAACCTAGACAAAAATGACTACTTAACCCTTGTAGTGCAGGGGTAGACCCACAGCAAGGGCCAAGAAAAATGTCCCCCCTCTCCCTCTGTATCTGAATGGATCTCTGAGCTAGACCAGATTGTAATGTTTGAACACGTTATTTATCAATATAGAGGTATTGGATGCGATAAGTTTTCTCCACTTTGGTCTAGAACAGGGGTAGCCAAACTCCGGACCTCCAGCTGTGGTGAAACTACAAATCCCATGATGCATCTTTCTCCGGGAGTCATACCTGTGGCTGTGAGAATTTCAACAAGGCTTATGGGAATTGTAGTTCCACCACAGCTGGAGGGCCGGAGTTTGGTTACAATATCATACATGTTAAAGGTATCTCTGTGGGTTTATACTTACCGGTGCCATTCAGATAAAATCAGCAAAGTATATGTGAGCGTAAGAGGGAATTTGTTTATGTTAGTTCCAAGTCTCTCTACTCCTTTGTGATTTACAGGTGTGATGTAAATGCTAATATGTGCTTAGATGATTGTATTTTAACGATTTAGTTTCCTGATAATCTTTCATTGATATGTGTTGTTCTATAATCTTTTTTGTTATAAGGATTGTTAAAAGGAAAATTCAATAAAAAGGAGCGCTGACTCCTCTTGTCTTCTCTGCTGTCCCACAGAGTCTGTGCGGCTGCACGCTGCTCCATATACTTACCTTGTGTCTCTCCTCGTCTCCCGGCCGAACATCTGAAGTGCGCAAGCTTCCCTCCCCCCAAAATCCCTTGTGGCTGCCCAAGACTCTTCAGATGTTCGGACGGGAGCACGCGGCGAAGACACAGGTAAGTTTAAAGCCTTTTTCCAAAGCTTTTTTTTTTAAATGTTTTTGCATATATCTACTGCTTGCTAACAGTAGATATATGCAAAAAAAAACCCAGAGGGTTTAATAACCCTTTAAACCTACATGATCTGGATTCCCATCCATCTGATACAACTCACTCCTCTCTTGAGCATAAAGAAAAGAACATGGCTGAAAATTAACCTGCATTCATTACAAATAGTTACCGATTGTTAAAAATCACAGTCTGCATGCTTTGCACTCCAGAATGAACCAATCAGATCTAGAAAGAGGATGATGACGATTCACAGAGCTCTTCCTTCTTTTCACATTGTGAAGATGGTTTCTAAGACTACAGAGGCTGGGCTCATCTGCTGTGTCAGATGAAGCACTGGCCCAATCACTGGAAAGGACAAGTTACTGTGAACAGCAGACAAAGCCCCCACCGTGTCACTGCTGCTCAGAAAGCAATTGCACCGTCAGACGCACGGTGTGACATGGCAATAGTACAATAGGCTGCAGCCTTATGACTACAGAGTGCAGAACAATACACAGAGTCCTCTAGTTGTGCTTTCTGCCCTGTCAGTATAGGGAAGGTGGGAGTGTTCATTCATAAGGTCAGCTGTCGCTGCAAGTGCCTCCCAGCGAAGGGGTGTGCACGGACTGCTGTGTCTAAACCCGGAATAAGAAAGAAAAAAAAAAAAAAGGTGCGTTGGAGCTCGTGCACTGCTACAAATTTGGGATTAAGTTGGGCTTTTGTGTGAACAATCCCATTCAAACCTATCCCGTGTATAAACTGCTGCTTTCAGCCTGGTAAACAGCACTGCAATGAGGACAAGAGGAAACCGGATGGATTGCACTATGTAGAGCTAAAAGCCAGCCATTGACTCTGTAACCCTTATTATGCCATGGCTTTCAAAATACACCCTTCCATAATATCTCGCAGTTGCAAACAACAAGCTGAACTTGGCTTCCCTCGCAGCTTGAGTTATATCAATGACCTTTACAAGAACGTGCAATTGGCAGAAGGCTTTGGCGGCCATGGAGCGAGGTTGCACAAAGACCAACGGAGACCGTGCAAACTCTTAAGAACAGAGACCGCTTTGGGCAAAAGCTGTGACCCGGAGCTGCGTCCGATTATACGCCGCAGAACGAAGTCTCTACCCAGCTCCCCGGAGAGGAAAATCGCTGCCAAATGTCGACCCCAATGCCATAAAGTCCGATTTGCAGACTCTCTTGGTTTGGAGCTGGCAGAGGTAAAGGTTTTCAATGCTGGGGATAACCCATCTATTCCACTGCACGTTCTCTCACGGCTCTCCATCAACTCTGACTTGTGCTGCAGCCAGGATTTGGAAGTGTCTCTCCAATATCTGGAGCCAGACTTCAAACAGCCAGGTGACTGCGAAGATTTCTTGGACCGTCTGAGACATTACTGCGTCTGCCTGGAGCACGTCACTAGTTCGGACGAATTGGGGATTTCTGGTACCGTTCGAGTTCTGAACTTAGCCTTTGAAAAAAAGGTGACGGTCAGGTATTCATTCACCAACTGGAAAACCCATTCTGAAACCCTTGCAGTTTGGCAAAAGAATGAAGAAAATGGTATTCTCAACTCGGATACATTTGCTTTTACCATCACGTTGCCACCTTTTGTCACACAAATCTGCTCAGCGATACAGTTTGCTATAAAATATCAAGTGGCTGATGAGGAATACTGGGATAACAATCAGGGAATTAACTATACCTTCACATCTAGAAGTCATACGCTTAAAATGCCAAAGGACATTGAGCGAAGCTGGATCCACTTTATTTGATACATTTGCAATTCTAAGCTTTTTTGTGGATTTTGGTCTTTCATTGGAAAACATTTCCCCCATTCTTTTCAAGTGGTTCCAGGTTTGTACATTTGTCAGTGTGGTCACAGAGGAGCTTCGTGCCACTGACAAAGGTAAACAATTGTAATAGGCATATTGAAGCTAGATGAAAAGGCATTTTATTTTGTGAAGCATGCATGTTTCTGCAATAGTGATGTTGGCGTTTTCAGGAATTATCTGTAACAGAATGACTGAGAAGCCATACAAAAGAGAAATGAACAGTCTAATATTTGGCATGAGTTACATAGTGGATCTCTCTTTATGCTACATTCTAGAGACATCTGGGACACTGATAATGTGGGGATAAAGAGCAAAATTCGACTGAACATTGCTTCAATGCACATTTCTGACAGTAAGCAAATGCATTATAAAGCAGCACTGTTTGCTGCAAAAGTTGAGGCAAACACTTAAGGGTTCATGTTTAAAAACTGGACCAAAGGGAAACCGTAATGTTGGTCAAAGAAACCATCTGACCAACATTACACATTTTCAAAGTTGTACTAGGGGTTGGGCAGATAGAATATGGTTGGTTGTGGGTAAAACCTCTACATTAATGGCTTTAGTTTTTAAGGCCCCTTTCATGAGTTTCTTAGGCGAAACCGATTGGATGCCCAATGCTAGTCTATGGCCAGCTGGGTCTAAACGGATCTGTTTACACCTGATTACCCACGACTCTGGCCAGGTCCGGAAAAACAAAAAACAACTGATCGTGCCAGATCGGGGGTAATCTGGTGTAAATGGACACATCTCCGTTTACATACAATTCCCCATAGACCGGCAGGGGGCCTGTCATTTCAGTTTGTTTCTTCCATTGCAAGATGGAGGAAAGACTGGATGGACACAGATGTCACATTGGTGACATCCGATCTGTACCGTTCTGATCAGGAGGGGATCAGTGCACAAATCCCTTCCTGATCAGCCCATGTGAAAGGGGCCTAAAGAACTTACAAGATCTAATCATTACTTTTACATTGTTTCTGAAAAAAAGATAGTAGAGTGTTGTTTAACTTATCTAAAAAGAGCTACTCTAATGCTGGCCATACACCTTACAACCATCGCAAGACTTTTGTCTTGTGATGGTTGTAAGGTAATTAAAAAAACGTACGATCTTCCTATCTTGGACAGGCAGATCGTACTTCCGATGACCGCCATGCTGAATGGGCAGTGTGCGCTTGCGCACACTGGCCCGTGTGGCATTTATCTTACGAGCATGCCACAAACCAGCCGAAAATCGTACGATTTTCGAACATGCTCCAAAGACAAAAGCCTTCCACACACCTTGCGATTATCGTGCGATCGCGGGATTTCCCGCGATTATCGCACGATAATCGCAAGGCGTGTGGGCACCTTAAATCTGATCACATGGCAAGTCAGTGCATCATAGGTTAGATAAAAAAGGAATCCCTTTGTTGTTTTCCAGGGGTTTTTTCCCTGGTTGCACTTTATCTCTACCAGTTGTGTGTACAGCAGATCCCTGGAACTGGGCTTTTTGTTCAGGATTCTGTTGCAGGATACTGCTGATAGGGCTGCTCTGAACTTTGGAGTACATCAGGCACTACACGAGAATGTATACCTGCATCTGAAGAGGACTGCAAATATGTTTATTATTTTTCCTCTACAGTTATTACATGCACTGAAGGATCTGCCTGCTATAGAGTTTAACAGTATTCAGCTAGTAGTATATTCCGAAAGCTTTAAATGGAAGTCAGCAAAAACTTGTCCTCAATTGAGGGCAAGTTTCCATCAGTATAACTCACTAAGTATTTATAATCAAAGAAAGGTATTAAGTAGCCATGTCTGAATACAGTATAAGATGAATGTTCATCACATCAAGCTAAACCAGTATTTTATTTCTTTTTAGTTTTAGATAGTGTGGAGAGGGAGTGTGGAGAGGGATTAGAACCCCTGATAGGTATTTGTTACTGTCTCCAGCAGCGAGATCCACCCTCTCTATGTGTCCTGGTTACCACTGTCCCAAAGAATGAAATTGAGAGAAAATCCAAAATTGAGCTGTCATCATTTGAACAATGAATAAAAGGGAAATCCTACATTGGGGAAATTTGTTCTGGTGACATCTGCCTGAGACAGGATTTACCCTTGCTTCAGAGAGTTTTCCTCTCACTTCCTGTTGTGCCTACAGGACAGGAAATGAACAGAAATCTTTCCAAAGATTAAAACCAGACAATGGATTTAACCTTCCCATAACCTATGCAAAACTAAAGCAAACATTTATAGCTTTAGATATATTTTAAATAGCGTATCCATCATTTTGAAAATGTAGACCGTCTTTTCTTTCGACAAACTGCAAAAGTAACACAGTGTTACAATGCTGTAAATAACGTGTTATAATATATGAATTATTGCCAAGTCACAACAACTGGAAAATTAAGCACTAGAAAAACTGGAACGTTCAAAGGGTGATAGTCATCAATAAAATCACCCGGTACGTTTACCTATGGGACATTATTAAAAACGGCTGCCTGAACCCATGCGGGAAGCATGGACAGAGCTCAGTAAATCTTATTTTTGCACACATGACATTGTGCACTAAAAAAAAAGGCAAAATTTGGCAAAAATGTACCTCTTTTACTTTTTCTTCACCATCACCAAATGGATTCATGCTTTCACTGAGAAATCACAGCAGTGCAATCAACCTTTAAGGGCCCATGCACACCGGATCCGTTGTGTTGCGATCCGTTTCATCTAAGGAAAGGGCACAGAAAAATTTTGGGGTATGAATGGGGCTAGTTCACACAGCTCCATTCCATTATGTTGTAAAACTTTTTCAGTGCAAAATAATGCAACAGATGCGGTGTGAACTAGCCCTATCCACTTTTCGGTGCCCTTCCGTTAGTATGCGTTGAAAAACAGATCACAACACAACGGATGGGAAGGAAATCCGAAGGTACAATTGCAAGTCAACAGACCCTCCTCTGACTTGTGATTTCCTTCTGATTTTGGTGTGAATGAACCCCATGTCAGACTGGATCCTGTGTGGCAGTTCATAATTCAGACATTCTGATAAATAAAATTGATTGTGGCTCCATGTATTAAAACTTTTTTTTAAAAAACAGCAACCAATCACATTCCAAGATTTGTTGCAGGTAGCAGTAGCAACGTTTCCATTGCTTCCGTTTTTATAAATGGGTCACAATGGCGCTGATTTATAAAAAGCTAAAAAAGGTCAAATTGTAGTGTTGCCAGTGGCAACCCTTCAGAGCCCATGTTTTTTGTTCTATAATAACTTACAATATGCTAGGCCAACACATTATTGGTTGCTATCGACAACAGCACCACTTATGGTTTCCTTCATTTTCATCAGTCCCAATCCTTTTGAGCAAACAACCCAATGGATCAGACAAAAGACATCAGTTTGCTGCCACTGTTATCAATGTAATTACAAGCCAGGAAACAAGCTTTGAACCAACAGGATTTTAGGAAATCAATCAAGAATTTCCTAAAACATAAACGATTCAAAAGGGAATAGAACATTCTTATTCTGCTTTCCAGATGTAATTACAGATATTTTCAGTCACTTCAAAAACGACATGTCACGTTCACGTTTGATAGTATCTCAAATTTTGCTTTCTGACAACTATGCAATTCGGATATCCACTATTTTGTTGAAAGTGGAATTCAGTAAGGGCTAGTTCACACCAAGCGCGGAGCAGGTGCAGAGCAGAGCAGGTGCAGACCGGATCAAAACTGCGTCCAATGTATTCCTATGGTATTTTTAGCTCCAGTTCACATCGCAGCATGCCGATCCAGAGCAGGTTAAAAAAATGCAGCAGGCCCTATTTTACCAGCTCTGGATCTGCAAACGCATAAAAACCGCATGCAAATGCCTGGAACGCACTGAAAGCCCATGTTAAACTAAAAAAAAAAGTTTTTTTTTAAGCCAAAAACGCATCTAAAAGACATATGCAGAAACCTGACCGGATCTGCTCTGCATTTTGTGTGGACAAGGCCTTAATGTTACTTCAGTCTGTGTTTTGTTTACAGAGTGGCTCTTTAAGGCTGTTTAAATAATCTGTCACACATGGTGAACCTCTATGTTAAACAATCAGTGGCTCTGTTGCCTTGAACTATGCACAGTAGTAAATACACATTGTGATGTAACGTACTGGCTTATTCATTTACCAAAATGCAACCAAAATAAGGTTTGCAAGCCTCTTAATTCTGTACTGTCACAGTTACATTCAATATTATGCAAAATGTTTATATGTCAAAGGGCTTTGTGATAATGTTGACAAAAACAAGTACTAACACTCTTTTCCAGAAAGAAATATTGTGATGACAAAGTATTACCACAGCACACCCCATGCATTTTCTAGCTAAGGCATCAGCAGTAGAATCACCCAGGTGAAGCGTTCACTTAGCCCTGGTCACATCTATGCAATCTGGTGCAATTCTGCGACACATGTCCCCGCATCATATGGGATTGCATGTGACACTGCTGTGCTGACATGCAACACACCTATATGTGGCATTTGCGTTGCACCACAAAAAAAGTGTTATGCACTTCTTTGGTGCAATTTAGATGCAGTAGGCAGCCCATTCAAATGAACTGGCTGCCTACTGCAACACACAGTAATGTGCGTAAGCCCTCATTCACACAACTAACAGCAGGACCGTACAGATCCGTGCTGCGTGCACGGCCGTATCGGGCCGCTCCCGGGAAGGACAGGTGCTGCGTGTGATTGCACGCAGCAGCCTGTTCTTCTCTATGGGAGTATGCTGTACGCTCACCCAAACTGCACGTCCGTGCGGGTGTCCGTACTCGTACGCAGCACGGATGGATCGTTTCTGCGTCCGAGAACGTACACCCGCACCAACGTGCAGTTCCGGAGAGCGTAGGACGGCGTACTCCGAAAGAGAAGAACAGGCTGCCTGCCTGCAATCACACGGAGCACCTGTCCTCCCCTGAGGCGGCCCGGGACGGCCATGCACGAAGCACAGATCTGTTAGTTATGTGAATGAGTGCTAAAAATGCAGTGGAATGCACATGTGACATCTGAGTGCACAGGTCTCAACACAGACTTACCCGAATTAGTGTCACTCTTGTTGACCCAAAATGCAGCAGATCTCCCTGGCTAGCAACAGAGCAGTGGTGAAGTGCTATTTCTCTGGTCTGGCCAGCAAGGGAGTGACTATAGGAGAAGGATAGCAATCACATTGCTGGTGACAGGATTGCCTCTCTGACATAACATCATGTGCTCTTAGCATGGAATTTGTTTAAGGCACCAACTTGGTGTTTGTCTGCTTTTTTTTTATTGTACATTTACTCCAGATGTGGGGTTATACCTTGCCATTTTAGCTCAAAAGAAGTTTTAAGATCCACTTTTGTTTCTTAATTCAGGTTATTGTATGTCAATAGATAACCTAGTTATACCTATACAACACAGCCTTGACCACTTGAATAACTACACGACAAACCCTGACATTGGGGATGCTACATGTGGAAGCTAGACATTTCTTCATTCTTCTGTTTATGAACTGTGTCAGTGATGTTACATTACTGTCTGTATACATGAACGAGGGCCACAATCATTTCACAGGTTTAGGACTTAAAAACAATTTGGAATGGGTGCTCCTTGTTACAGTCAAGTCTTCCATTAAGCACTGGAGACTGTCACTGCTACTGCAATCAGTCATTGCCCATCACTGTTCTCATTCACCAATTCTCATGGTTGCTATGGGATACCATGTTGCTTTTCTCTGTGAAAAACTTTATTATAAAAGCTTTTATGTGTCAGCAATTAAGCTTAACAAAACCATGATAACTGAAACTGTGCTACATTCGGAGCACAAGTCAGCTTAGTTTAACCCAGGGGCCTCAAACCTCCGGCCCTCCAGCTGTGGTGGAACTACAAATCCCATGAGGCATTGCAAGATTCTCAAAGCCAACGTTTAAGTCATGCAACACTAACAAAATTAATATCATTTTTTGGGGACAGATAAAGCCTGTTCCCAAAATGTTGGGGAAAAAAAAACGGTTTTCCCTACGTTACGAAAAATTTATTATTACCCAATTTTTTTGTAAAATTTTAAAGATGGGGTCATGTCAGGTAAATAGAAACCAAACATGTGAAGCCTTAAAATTGTGTGTGCCCCTGAAATAGCAAAAAACTACCATACCCAAAATTGGCCGTAGGCGACACTTTTAAAGCTTTTACTGCACATCAATTCAGTGTTAACAGTGATTGCTCATGCTCCAATGTTTGCAGTCATATTTAACAAGTGTAGCACAACTGTCGTTTTTGCATGTAGGTGTTTGTATGTGCATGTACATGGGGGACTTTGAAATATTTCTTGGTGTTTTTTTCTTTTATATGTGACTTTCATTTTTTTTGTAAACTTTTTTTTTTTTTACACTTAACCTTATTGTTATCACATAGGGGGGTTAACAAGCCCCCTATATGATAGCACAAATACATTGACAGGTCCTCTTTTAAGGGGATATCAAAAGGTCTACCGAATGTCACCGGGGGACCCTCAAAGAAGCTGATGAAGCAGAGATCTGCTTTGCCAGCTTCTTATCTGGCCACAGCAGATGGAGAAATGTTACTTCTGCTTTCAGTGATCGGAGGAGAGATTAGCCTATGGAAGTGTGCTGATTTCAGTGCAGAGACCCGTCGCACTAGTTATGTTACAGCATGGGAGACAGTGAAGCGTGGGATAGTCCGCAGCAGAGGGTGTGGGCTCTATAGCCGCCTGATGTATGTAGCATCCGTCGCTGGCATGTTTAACAAGTTGCTTGCTCACGTCAAGGGAAAAAAAACAAAACAAAAAAAACACTGTTTATTTACGGCAACCCACTATGAAGAGTGTGCTGTTCGTATGTTTATATACAAGGGGCAGACAGCAACCGGTTAAAGATCTTAATGTACCTTAGCAGTGGTTAAAAGAAGTGATGGGCAAAACAGTATAATGCACAGGCAGAAGTAAGGAAGAAAAGCTACTGAGAAGCTAGTAGGTTTTTGCATTGCAGAACACCCTAGATTTCATTGCTCGCAGGGGAAGCTGGAGGTAACTGCAAGTTTCAGCAACTGACAATTCGATTGTTTCCTCTGTACAGGTTGCTTTAAGAATAGAATTATATAAAAGGTCAAGTAAAAGCTACCCCCTCCACATCTCCAGACAGCTGAAGAAACAAATACAAGTGATTTATGATGGCCTGTTTTTAAACCCAGCTGTGGGCACACTCAGACATTGCTGCAAACATTTCTTCACCGGCATCACATGCTTTAGCTATTAATGTACAAAAAGATCTTAAGCAAAAAAAGAACAAAACAACTAAAAGACAAATGACTGACTCTAGAAATCGGTAGGTCCCTCTGCACTCCTCACAGCGTTCCCGGTCCAAATTGCAATGGTGGTTCTCGCAGTGATAATCACGGATGGCGCCGTCCACATCAACAGTAGAAAGCAGGAATCATCAGCACTCAGTAAATATAGTTCAAGTAATAGTCCATTTATTCGGACCAGTCGTCACAAACGAAATACCAACGTATTGACAGGTCACATTATTGCCCTGATGAAGGGACCCTGTGCGGCCCCGAAACGTTGGTATTTCGTTTGTGACGACTGGTTCGAATAAATGGACATTCATTACTTGAACTATATTTACTGAGTGCTGGTGATTCCTGCTTTCTACAAATAACTGAGTCTGACACCCTAAAACTTCTAGCATTTTAATGTCATTTCAAAGCAGCTAGAAAAATGCCAGTGATAGTTTCTTCCGAAACATAAAAAATAGTAAATGGAAGATTTTAGTTAAGGAAGTATACAAATTCATACAGAATTCAGGAGGAAATGAACATAGAGGCCTCAGACACTAATGATGATATACACATTAACTGAGACCCCATCACTAACATAAAAAATGACAGGTAAAAGCACAGAAAAATCTAATATTTGACATGCTTACTTGCAGTATCTTCCCTTTACATCAGTTATTGATTGACTTGCAATGTGTCTTGTTAAAAAAACTGACTAGTTCGTTCTCTAGCTCAGCCCCCACCCTCCTTGAACATCATAGCCCTCTCCTGTTCTGGGAGTGTCAAATTACTGCATGTGCTGGTCCAGCTTCTTTGCCCCTCCCTTCACAATCTTTTTTGATAGCAGTGTAGGGGAATTCTAAAGCGTCCCTTGAGTGACAGCCCTGAGTCTGCTCGGGCTGCTGACTAGTGATGAGCTCGGGCGTGTTCGCAGCTCCACGTGCCGAGCCCGACAGGAAGCTGACAGCGCCAATCACAGATACCGAGACATGTTCCTGGTCCGCAGCTGCAGAGATCGGGAAAATGTCTCAGTACCTGTGATTGGCGCTGCTTGCTGTCAGCTTCCTGGCGGGCTCGGCACGTGGAGCTGCGAACACGCCCGAGCCCATCACTACTACCGACATCACATCCAAGATGTTGGCACCCAGCAACAGTCCCAAGGCTTATGTTTGTCTTCACAGGGAGGCTTTCTACAGGTAAATAGCATATGGATTGGACGAGGTTATGGCATTGAATAGGCTGGTGATTTTTTGGGCAAACATATCGTTGTCAATGCATGCACTGAATCCTATCACCAATACTGCACGTTTATCTTACTACAGTCTACTTTGACTGACTAGGTGGCCATTAGACTGCTGTGTCCTGGATCTGATTCACACATTATAGAGCATTTCAGCTTTACATGTTCTTCTCAGGTATGTCTTTGGCCTGTGAACGGAACGTAAAAATGCATTCAAGATGCATGAAGGGTGGGTATTGTATGTTGCACCCCTGAAGTCAGAGGGTGGGTATTGTATGTTGTACCCTTGAAGTCAGAGGGTGGGTTTTGGATGTGGTACCCCTGAAGTCAGAGGGTGGGTTTTGGATGTGGTACCCCTGAAGTCAATGGATGTATTCTGAGCAAACCAGAAGGGAAAAAGCTGGTGACAGCATTTTGGAAAATTACAACGTACCTAAACATACCAATGCGGAAGCTATGCCACTCTTAATAACGGTAAAAAAAAAATGAAGCCAAAAGAGAGAGATGGAAATAGCCCTTAAAAGAAGAACTCCAGGGAAAAATATTATTGACTCTTGCAGTGGGGCTACCCCCACACTGCAAGAGTACAGTGCTCATTTTCTTCTAGAGACTAAAATAAAATAAAAAAGTTATACTTACCGAACCTCAGAGCTGTCCAGCTGTCACAACGCTCCCTAGTTTCTTTCCTCCTACGCTGCAATGATGGAATGTCTTCGGCGTCCTCACATACAATACACAGTGAGGGGAATTCATCAAAACTAGAGCAGACAAAATCTGGAGCAGCTGTGCATGGCAACCAATCAGCTTCTCAAATCTGAACTGAACAAACTGAAGAGAAGCTGATTGGTTGTCCTGGCCAGTTGCTCCAGATCTTGTCTGCTCCAGTTTTGATAACCACTCCCCCTTGTGTATTTGACATGATGACTCGAGGATCCGTAGACTACTGCAGCAGAAGGGGAGAGATGACGGAAGAAGCAATCCATCAGCAAGCCGGATCAAAAGGACCCAGTGAGTATAACTTTACCATTTTCCTCCATAGACCAAAGCAAGCAGTTAACCCTTTCAGTGCAGGGATATCCCACTGCATGAGATATTAATATTTTTTCCCCCGGAGTTCTGCTTTAAAGAGCATTTCAGATGGGCGATTCTGGCACTGAGGACACTTTCTAAGCAGAAGAATCTCTGACATTCAAGCATCCATGTATAGCAGCTACCCTGTCGCTGCCTGGAATGGCACTCACAAGAGGAAAGGTCACGGCCTTTAGAACACATCAGTAGCAAAAATACTTAAGAAATTAGATCTGGCAACAATTGTGTCTTTTTTGTAACTTACTCTTTGGTTTCTCTTTTGTAACTTACTCTGGTTTCTACTTTTTACATTTTTTCCCCACTCACAAGTGATTTTGGATACATGCACCTATCTGAAATGTAACATGTAAACAGTTAAAATAAAAAACAATAAATTCAAAACAAACGCTGTGTATTTCCTTGCACTGTATGACTTGTGCTCCTTCACATTAGGGCTGCAACAACTAATCGGCATAATCGATTATTGAAAAAGTTGTCAACTTTTTCAATAATCGATTAATCGGCTTCCGATCAGTTGGCCCTGTTCATAGCTCCACACGCTGTGCTCCGCACCTCCTCCCCACCTCTGCCAGACCCGCCCGCCCGCATCCACACGCCACACCTCCTCCCCGCCTCACACTCACCGCCCACCCACGATCGGCACAGGGACGTGGGGAGATGTAGTAAGGAGGAGCAGGTGTGGGGTGATAGACAGGTCCGATCTCAGAAGCAAGTTGCTGGAAGACTGCTCAGGTAAGCCTGCCCTTTTCCAAACGTGGTGATCTGTAATGTATTGCTTGGATTTGTATTCCTCTATAGCTGATGGTACATTGTGCTGTATATTATACATAGGAATACAAATCCCAGCAATACATTATACACTGTATGTATAATGTATTGCTGGGATTTGTTGTACTCTGGTGGTTCAAAAACCCAGCAATAGTACATTATACAGCACAATGCAGAATACCACCAGCTATAGAGGAATACAACAAATCCCAGCAATAGTACATAATAGCTGGCGGGATTCTGCATTGCGCTGTATAATGTACTATTGCTGGGTTTTGTAGTCCTCTATAGCTGGTGGTATTCAGCATTGCACCACTGTACAATGTATTATTGCTGGGATTTGTTGTACTCTTCTATAGCTGGTGATATTCTGCATTGCGCTGTATAGAGGACTACAAATCCCAGCAATAATCCATTATAAAGCGCAATGCGGAATACCACCAGCTATAGAAGAGTACAACAAATCCCAGCAATAATACATTATACAGCACAATGCAGAATGCCGCCAGCTATTATGTACTATTGCTGGGATTTGTTGTATTCCTCTATAGCTGGTGGTATTCCGCATTGCGCTGTATAATGTATTGCTGGGTTTTGTAGTCCTCTATAGCCGGTGCCATTCTGCATTCATTGCTGTATAATTTTACACTTTCCATCTCACTATATTGCACACCACACTATCTTTTTTTTCTTTTTTACTTCCACCGCTCCAAGCTTGCTCCTGTGATGGACTACAACCTCAATACAAACTAGTAGTCCCATCACTGGAGCAATTTTTTAAACTTTATTTTATTGTTTATCCGATTAACCGATTAATCGAACCTAATAATCGGCTAACTAATCGATTTTGAAAATAATCGTTAGCTGCAGCTCTACTTCACATTGATTGTTTGTTCACTGACTTGGGTGCCGCATCTGGCTTACATATTGTTCCCAGCAGCTTTAGGTCCCTTTTACATACGCTTTCAGTTCCGAGCAGGTACACGTGTCAATTTTTCAGGCGAACCTGACTGGAAGCCCGAAGTTACTCTACGGACAGCCAGATCAAAAACGGACAGGTGTCTCTGGCCAGGTCCAGAAAAAACAAACAGATCAGACATCTTGTCTTCAAGAACTACAGCTTTCAGCAGCAAATTCAGTACCCTTCCAGGTGTGTCCGATGCTCAAGCCCCGCCCCCCCCCATTTGCTGTGGTTCCATCCGCTGTCCCCTACATGGCTACAGGACACAGTACAGCACTGCAAGGGTTAAAGTGACATTAAAGTCAACCCCCCCCCCCCTTCCCAATCCTGCAGTAGCGACTTACCTTAAATGATGCCTCTCATTCGATCATCTTACTGTCCTTTCCAGCTGTCCCTCCAGCGCTGGTGCAGATCTCCGATCCAGCGCTGACTCCTCTGTTCTCTTCTCTGATGTCTGTGCGGGTGCACGGTGCTCCATATACTTACCTTGTGTCTCTCCTCGTCTCTCGGCGGAACATCTGAACTGCGCATGCGCCCGCCCCAAGATCCTTTACGGCTGCCCGAGAGTCTTCAGGTGTCCGGCCGGGACCGTGCAGCAAAGACACAGGTAAGTTTAAAGCCTTTTTAAAAGTTTTTTCTTTTAATGTTTTTGCATATATCCACTGCTTGCTAGCAGTAGATATATGCAGAAAAACGTGAGGGTTTGAAAACCCTTGAAGTGGTTGTTTTGTTTAGGGGGCTCAAATAAAGCAGATATACTTACCTGATGCTCGATCCCACGACGGTCAGCGCTCACCTCTCTCCCTTCTGCTCCGGGTGTGCAATGTCCCTCACCAGCCTCACGTACAATGCAAGTTAATGAACCTGCATAAGATGTGATAATGTCAGTGGTCCTTATATGAGGCGTGAGGAGAGGCAGCGGGGATTGGTGGGATCGAGGATCGGAATCTAAGAGACCCCTAGAAAACACAAGCACTTAATCCTTGCAGTGCGGGGGGGGGGGCCACAACTACAAGGGTACTTTTTTTTAAATTACTGAAGTCCTCCTTAAAGACATTTTTTTTTTGGGGGGGGGTTACAATTTTGTCATTTGCTTGCAAAAACAAACATGCAATTCAGGGAAGTCAGCAATGTTGTCTCCATACTTAGTGTGGGTCAGTGACAACGTTAGAAAATGCAGTGGTCCGTTATAGCTGGTGGAAAAGTCATATTTATGAAGGAAAGATCAGCAATGGCAGACCTTCCTGTTCACTTTTAAAGCTGAACTCAGAGAAAAGCAAATATTGTCTAAATACAAAGGCCAGTTTTGGATAGAGTGCAGAGGAATTATATATTATTATACTGGCATACAAAACAAAAAGTTCTGGATGAATTACACTTTATATGTTATATAGAACACAAACCCCTTTCATGTTTTTATTGTCTGTGTCCCCACTGGAGGAGGTATGTGATCCCCTCACCTTCTACTACAGGTGCCTCCCCTCCTCCACCAAGACCACACCCCTCACCTCCTTAGGCCTCTGCCAGGCCCATGCTCTTTGCTCCTTATACAGGTCGTTAAACCTCCTCCAGCTTTTGCCAGGCCCCCACCCCTCACACAGGCTCTTCATGATCCGCCCCTCACCCTGTCATACAGGCTGCTCAGGCCCCCACCTCGTCATACAGGCTCCTCAGGCCCCGCCCCTCACCTCTTCCTCCAGCATCCGCAGGAGTCACGTGCCCACGCCAGGCGGCTGCATGCGCGGGAAGAATCCTTTGTCTCGGGCTGAGGTAATTCGGTGACGTCACACGTCTGTTTTCCGGCCCGAGTTCGGGGTGACGGCTGTTTCTGTGTGACGGAGGTGTGTTTACATGGCCCAATAATGTAAGATATACCGAGAGAAAGAGGGTACAGGTAATGCTAAAGCCCCGGGGAGCCAGATGAGACATGGGCCCTGTGGTGTCATTCACCTAGGGGGTCTATTTAAAAATGGTTTTGCACGACGTTTCACCCAGGATTCACATTTTACCAGTTGCATCTATTTATAAATAAATGGGTTGTGTAAAAACATTTATAAATAGACCCCTCATAAATCAGACCTTAAAGTCAATGGCACCACAGCCACGCCCGCAGTGCGAACACATGGCACATTAGTGCCTGCGCTCCGGTCCAGTGCGATCTGCAAAAATGCTGCATGCGCTAATTTGGCAGATGGCACTAATGTTCCACGCGTTCGGATGCCGGCGATCTCACTGCAGTTGGGGGGCGTGGCTGCGGTGCCATTGACTTCAACGCCCCCTCCCGTCCCTGTACACAGGGAGCCAGCCGGTTTGCGTTCCAGAGGCCGAACGCTCTGGAACGCATTCTTTGTTGAGTGAACCGGCACCGGCCTCTTGGTGTGCTGGTGACATCTATCTACTAATATTAAATGTTGGAAAGTCACCCTTCACAGTGTTGTCAATACTACAGGAAGTGAGTGTAAAATTTATGTAGGACCCCATCACACCGGACATGTAGCGAAAGATAAAATTGGGTGCCGCTTCGCCAGGAGGCAGCCCAACCTCCTTAAAGGGACAACAAGGACGCGCGATCCGAACCACCACCCCACCGAACTGCTCCTTGCACTATTTTTGCAGCGCTGATCAATGCGGTTTCCGTACAGCTTTTTAGTGCGGTCTTGGGCGTATTTCATTGCGGTTCAGCGCTGAAACGCAATTAAAAACTCCCAAAGCCTCACCTTTTGAGACCAGTGCGGTAACCGCAACCGCCCTGGTGTGAATGGGCTCTAATGGAAACCCGAATAGCAGTAAAACCCTGACAAGGATTCTAACTCCTCCCCACTCTATCCAAAATTAAGTAAACCTTTTGGTTGAACTTGAATAGCAATATAATTTGTCAGAAAATCCTTATTTATTCTTCACAGATCTTCTTCTTGTGCACAGAGAAATCATGAAGAAAGAAGATAAACAGGTAAGATGTATCCAGTATTGTACTTATGTGTTGTAACCAGTAAGAAATATTCACCACACTGCTTTTTCTCTATTTAGTTAGAGGCGCACATTGACCATGCTTTAAAAAGACATGAGTTTCAACCCCTCGAAGAATTTCAGCAGAAGGAACCCAGTTCCCAAAAATGCAGCAAGGATTTTCTCGTGAAACTTGATGTACTTTTTTGCAGGGTAATTACTATTTGTTATCGATCTTGTGTGCCAGAAGAGTCTGGTATGTCAGCTGATGGTGTATGCAAGCAAAATTTGGCCAGGGCTACATTGGTGATTAAATCTCTTTGTTACCGAGAAACATAACGATGTGCTTCCCCAACATCATTGATTTAATGGTGCTACAAATAGGGTTACTGCCACCAAATAGAAAAACGTCTCAGTATCAACGAGATCAACAGGGTAGCCCTTGGCTAGTCTTGCTTGGTAAACAGAGGGTTGGTTCACACCAGCTGTGTGCCTATATGGTCTGTTGGTGTCCGCTGGGTTGCAGCAGTGCTTTGTTTGCACATTTACTTTTTTTGTCTCTATTGGCAGTGTACAGTGTGGTGACCTCCAGTGTCAACCAGTGCGCTAGTCGATATAATACAGCATGCCTGCATTTTTCTGCACCGCACGTCACACCAGCATTGTGGTGTGAAGGGGGCACATTAAAAAACAATGGTTTTCTGTGTGCCCTTGTGATGACTGGTGTTGATCCAGTTTGGAAAAGCGCCAGTCACCACACATCGTGTGACTACCATGACCCCCGAGGTATTGATTCAATTTGTAAACCTGTGTTGAGAGAAATACAGAGGACATATATGTATAGAAAAGTCCAATGGTAGACACCACACTCAGTTAAGAGTATAGAACTGCCTGAGTGCACTCAAGGCAATTAGATAAAGACAGTGAAGGGGAAGAGGCACTCACTGGTCTTGTGATGGGGTAGCATGGATACATTTATTGGGCTGGTCAACGTTTTGACAAGGCACTGCTCGCTGATCTGTCTTCAGTCTTGAGAAAGACAAGCAGTGCCTTGTCGAAACAAGCAGCGCCTTGATGTTGCCTCATCAAAAGACCTGTGATGGCATCTTCTCGTTCACTGCCATGTCTGTGTGTGAATATATATATATATTTATTGTGTGTGTGTGTGTGTGTGACAGATGTGTTGTAGTTACACTTTAAAAATACAAAACATGTAACACAGCCACAATATTTGTTTTTATTTTAGGAGCTGGATAAAAAGGAAGTGAAGAATGTGTCTTCACTGCTTAATGTTTTATTTAAGTTTGGAAACTATATGAGCTCAAATAGTGACGAATGGCTGACCACAGCAATCAAACAGGGTTTGGTTGAGAAGATAAGTATTGCTATTGACCTTCTTTCTACTATTATGATT
Organism: Nanorana parkeri; assembly: GCF_000935625.1. Taxonomy (NCBI): domain Eukaryota; kingdom Metazoa; phylum Chordata; class Amphibia; order Anura; family Dicroglossidae; genus Nanorana; species Nanorana parkeri. Next base: position 542,538 of record NW_017306318.1, read on the forward strand.
TGCATTGTAAGAAACAGGAGCTAGCATCAGATAACATTTTCCTAATGTTTCCTAATGCATGCATAGTAATGTTTACAGGGCTATATTACTTCTCACAGAGATCACAAGTACTCCTCCTGACTATGCCTTTAGTGATTTTTATGATCCCGACTCCAGAGGCAATATCTACTTCCTGGACTGTGATGCTGGTTTAGAGTTGACACAATCGTGTAAATCTAGTGCCTGTGCAGTTATTGACTGTGCACAAATGTAGGATACAGTGCACAAATGTAGGATACAGATCAGCCCCTGCTGCAGGCCTTTCCCTTTGTACAGTCTGATGACTAGGATAGAGGAAACTGAGGAACTGCTCCCTCTTGCCTTCAGCATGACATATCAGCCTGGGAAAAGTCACTTGACTGGAGCGCAAGGACTGCTTACAGCTCATCTCCAGGGGGGGAAAACACCCTTTAACTGCTTGCTTATGCCCAGGGGACCTGGGTAAAGGACTTTTACTTGTCCGATCCCTGCTCCCCTGGTGGTTTCCCCTTTGCTCCAGCAGTGGACTGTGTCTTGGCATCCTCACTTCTAATGCAGGTCATGTCTGTGTGTGAAGACACACACAGCTTGCTAACACACACAAGGGTGGCTCCATAGGAACCTGCAAAGAGAAGGAGCCACCCTAAAAGGATATTGGGACCAGCGCTCGGGAAGGGCAGCTGATTCTGCAGGAAACGATCTTTTAAAAAATCAAGGAAGAGTATACATTGTAAGTTATGTAATCAGCATTTGAAACAGCATAAAAACATTTTGACTTTAGTATCACTTTAACGCTTGCAGTGCAGGAATTAAGCGTCTTAAAAGGTTAAGCAAATTTGAAAAAATGATGCTGTTGTATGATATGGCATACCAGGAATTTATAGATTCAGACTTGTAAAATGACTAAAACATGCAGTTTATGTAAAAATGAAAAGAAAAAAAAAAGCCAGGCAGCCTTGATATATAAAATAAATGTGAACCCTCCAGTCCCCTCGCTGACTTTTACCAGGTTCAGTGCACTGTATGATATATTAGAGTGGTTATATATCTCATTGGTTATTATAGAATAAAAGCATTTCTTAAATTGCTTGCTTTTTTTTGCACTGGCTTTTTTGATTTGTGTAACGCAAACCCCATTTCCTATTTTACATGGTAGTTTGGTTTGAAAAGATCAGAGACGTTTTGATGTGCGCAGGAGGTGTGAAGAATGAGGCTTTACTAAGTCTAACAGAAGATTACTTTGAGGTCGTCATGGTAAGCGACTTTGATTACAGTAGAATCCTCAATAGAATGGTCATACATTGCCCAATAAATATGAGCGTTGTGACAGGACCGAGCAATGCTTGGGACAGAAGGGCTGTGTAGTGATTAGCAGCTGAACGGTATTGTGGAAACTGTGTGTTAGGATTTGAATCCAGTGTCAGAGGGGAATTGATCAAAACTGGAGCAGACAGAATCTGGAGCAGCTGCATGGCAACCAATCAGCTTCTCTCTTTCATTTTAAAATCTTAACTGAACAAACTGAAGAGAGAAGCCGATTGGTTGCCATGGGCAATTGCTCCAGATTTTGCCTGCTCCAGTTTTGATAAATTCTCCCCATAATGTTTAAAGGCATAGGTGCGGACTTGGTGCAAATCGAGTTCACATAGACCCGCGCAAAAAGTTCAGTGACACATCCCCCTCCCGCACCAATCAGCTGCGGCCTAGACATTCTGCTTCCTGGAGATACATGTAACAAAGGAGCAGGAAATGCCCTGGCTGCAGCTGAGTGGGCCAGGGTAGTATAAACAGTTTTTGCCCCTCCCAAAAAAAAAAAAGATGGGTCAGGAAAACAAGCGAGATCAGAAGAGTTTGCAACTCCAACACTTGTGTGATAACAGGAGGAATAAAATGAATAATGACACTTCATCTGCTATTCAAAGCAATGTTAGTTTCAGCAAGCTATACCATGCAGTTTGTTTACTTCCCCCCGACACCTTCCTGTAAACTCCCTTGGGTAACAACACAAGCTGCATTACAGACTCTTGTAGTGTGAACACAGAATAGATAAGCACTGTCTGATCAGTTTCTTAGGCTTCTCACTGTTCTGTAAATGAGATTGCTTTTTGGTAGTGCTATATGTAGTCATCACCTCCAGCCTAGTTCCCCAAACAGAGAGATGAATCTCAGGAACTCTGGTGCAAGTGAGAGAAATGGAAGTAACCAAGGTAGAATGTTCCGGAACACTTGGAAAGCTGTACTCTATAGCTCTAGAAGTCTGTGATGTGGTCATGTTGGTGTCCATGGGTACTCACGCAGGAAGGTGGCTGGCAGGAGTTCATTCAATAGTATATATACACATATCAATTTAAATGGTAAGTAAAGCAGCATAACTCACTTTTATTCCCCCTCATATTACATCAGTGCAGGATTTGTAAATAAGGGGAATGAAGCTCTCCTAAAAGTAAAACACATGTTAACTCTTTACCATTCTGCCCTATTGTTAGTAACATCAGGTACTGAGGCATTGAAAATATGTAGAAATCTCCTGCTTATACCAATATGATTGTTTATGGATTATTTGAACATTTTGTTCAGAAGAGGAATGAACTGGGTCAGGCAATTGTGGGTTATCGCCCACAAATTCTATGCATTGTATGGAATGGGCAATATTTTATTGTTATGTCAAGCTTTCATTCACACACTGCACTTCAGCTCACCACACGTTACAATCTGATTGCACAATCTCCTTTAGATCTACCAACAACTATGTAATTGTTAGGGTCTGCCTGATTGGATACAAATCCGTTGGATTGTTTAGGTGCTTATATTACATACATTAATTGTACAGCAAGAGTGTAACATGTAAATATCAGTTGGTTGTTTTCCACAGTCAAGAAATTCATGAATTCACATTCCCATACATGCCAATGTCCCCTGTGTTTACCTGCACTCTATTGCAGCAAACAGAGCATACGAAACATGCAGTATGGAATGTCATGGCAGACAGGGAGCTGTATGTTATGGGCTGTGGGAGTGGGCCACAATAGTTATTCTGTTTCAGCATTAGAGATAAAACTACACGATACACCAATTGAGAAAATAAAAGTGGTATAAAAAACAGATTTAGGATTATGAAACGGAACAAACCAGCTGAAGAGATGGTTTACCTTGGTGATGGCTCCTGCAGCATAGCTTATACTGAGCTGCAGGGTAAACAGGTGTGTTATTTAATGACAGCCAGGTGATCCCAAAAGCTGATTAGTGTCATTATTCAGAGTCTGCACCATGTTTTATTTACCATACAATCTCTGGGTCTAGGAAGCATATGCATACAACATGGAATGGGCTTTATTGTAAAAGATATTAGTAAATGAATTGCAAAGCTTGATGGGAACTCAAGTCTGGGCTTACACAAGTATGGTAAGGAACGTCTAAGGAAAGACTTAGGTGAAGGACAGCAACCTAAGGGCTAGTTCACACCACACACATAGAAATGCACATAAACCACATATATGGTGATATGGGTCTTTCTTTTTTTATCATGAAGCATTGTGTTTTACTGTATGCTTTTGAATACGTTTGCTCCTACAGGCCACATCAAGCGCCAAATTGTAATTATTTTGTTATGATAGGCAAATTGTGTTTGATGCATGTTTTATTTTGTTTTGTTATTGCATACAAATGCAGCATGTCTACAGTTTTCCTCCATGCATACCACTGCACTTGTATAGTGTGAACAGGGCACATAGAGAACAATTGTTTCTTAAGCTTCCTTGTGTTGAGCATGCGCTATCAACACACCTGATGTACACAAGCCATAGGGCATATCAGATTTTTAATTTAACAGCTCCCAGACATCCTCAGTTTAGAGGCTTCTAGGTAAATGTGTTTGGTGCTAACTATATGGGTTTACTTTGCAGATTTTGTAGAGCTTGCTTAGAAAAAAAGGTGCAAACTATAATCAAATGATAATTCTATATAGCCAGATATTCATTTTGTTATATATGCACCTGAAAAATATAATCTAGTCACTATGGGCAAGACCCTATTGAACAATGGAGACAAGTTACACTGGTATTGCATTGTTTTTAGTGAGTTGAACAACTAGACTTGTATTGTGAAAAGAAAATACAAACATTCTGTAACAAAGCAGGAAGAAGATACTGCATATATATTGGGCAAGTGTGTGTCTCCTGACTATATTTGTAATCACAGAAAATAGATGGAAACAAGGTTTATAAAAATGACACGGATACAATGTATTTATACCTAGTTGATGTCTGTTACATGATTGGAAATTCCAATTTGGATGGTATGTTTTTCTAATTAATATACATTAACTCTGACTTTTTAATGTTTCTTTTTTTAAATATAATTTTAGGTTGTGCATGATCACAGTAGTGATGGTAGGTGGATTTTTGTCCCATATAGAATACCTATTTATGTTTTTGTTACTATTACTTACCTGTTCTGCTTCTTTTCCAAAGGCAAAATGCAGATACTTGAAAATTTCATTGTGAGAACTTGCTCCTTAGTATCAGAAGAAGCAATCAATATTTTTATCAAACAGGAGGTACATCGTCATTGAGCTAACTTTGAAAATGAAATGTTTGACAGGAAACATTTGTTTAGCATGTGATATTTTCTATTACTGGTTAAAAAGGCAACAAATACACTCTTCTTATTAGATACTCCTAGACCTTGTTCATACAAGCGTCGGCTTGGACAACAGCAGCGTGTACAGCGAGCTTTTAAATAGCATTTGCAAAGCTTTCGGCAAGCATCGAGCAGCTTTGTGACCCTTTTAAAGCAAACTTCTCCAATTTGAGAATGTTAAACAAGGAACTAAGTGGGAGTGCTGGCTGTCATTTTAAACACTCTAGCAAGCTTCACCACTACTTGATACTTGAGAAATGTGACAGCCACCACTTCCATTTAGATCTGTGTTACCATCTTCAAACTGGAGCTGAAGGTTGAAGTGTGCAATACTTGTGTAAAATCTTGCTGTACACACTGCTCTTTCTTTATGAGGTCTGTTTGGAAGCGGCGTTAACGATCAGCTCACGCTTTTCTCTTCCCCTAGGCTGTGCGGAAGCTGAATCTCATGCTTGACACCATGCCTCATGAGACCAGAAGAAAACTGATATTCACCAAAGAGATGATGGCTATAATGTAATATTTCCATCTCGTTCGATCTTTGTTGCATTGTTTTGCTGAATACATGTATGTTGCCACATTTTAAAGTGCTGCAGTAAGCGTAATTTATAATGTGTCTGACTGAAGATAATTGTTTATTACCTTCGCAATAACAAATAGTATGTCTGGGCACAAAAAAAAAAACTATACTTTACATGTCTGTAGTACATGCACATTCAGCCATGTTTTGTCCCTTTAAGGGCCAATGCAGACCTGAGTGATCCAGGACGTGGGTCCCAGAATCGCGCGGTCATGCGCAATTGCAGACAGCAATGGGGATTTCAATGGGGTACATGTGCGCGGCAATCCCAGAAATACCTTTTTTTTTTTTTTTTTTTGGTGATGCGCGGCTGTTCGGATGCACGGGTGGAATACCGCGCTATCCATCCGGCGTGCCAGTACAAAATAATGAGCCGTTCTTAAAGTATCACAAAGATAACTCCGCTTCATACCCTCAAGTCAGTGCACTTCTCAGCTGTCACCCAGGAGGTTCCCTGCAAGCGTGTGACAATTCTCCTTAAGAAGGCATTTAGGAATGAAACATAAACTAGGATAATAAATCTGTCACTACATGCACTAGAAATCATGAATGTGACATTTTAAAACGGGTGGGCAACTCCGGTCCTCAAACTACAAATCCCAACATGGCACTGCCTTTTGGAGTCATGCCTATATTTATCAGTCTTGTAATGCCTCATGGGACTTGTAGTTCCACAACAACTGGAGGGCCCACCGCTGGCTTAAAAGATGCTGATGATGTGACCAAATTGATAAATGTCACCGATGTGCTTCTATCATCCTGTTTCAGCTAACAATACTGCATTTACTGCGCTGAATTCACAAGCAGCATTGTCAGCCCTGACCAGTTATGCCCTGCTGGACTACAAAACATCTTTTCCCCTCCTTATTGATATAACTGATGGCTGTGTTCTGTAGTGCAGCAGAGGAGAACTGGGCAGAGTTGGCAACATTGCTTGAGATTTCAGTGCAGCAGAGCGCACAGGAAGTTAGGAGCTCTGACAGGATCAACAGGTATTTTTCTGTACTTGCAGTATTTTTAAAGGGATAACACATGGGGAAATGTGCATGTACTGCATGTTGCTTTGTTTTGTCTGTAAGGCCCAACTGAACCCTCCATATTTATTACTGTAATGCAGTCAAGCTGCATATGCTGTAGTAAATATGCTGATCCTATATTTGATTTTTTCAGCTACCTGCTGCAGTAAGGGTTAAAATACTCGGGAAGCACCTTGGAGAGTTGGACTGCTGCTCTCACCCACAACCAGTGGAATAAATCTCCAGTGGTCTGACATGCCCCCTGCACACTGTTCCAATCAACAGCGCTCTAGCTCAATAAATTCTTGTTTTACGCCACTTAACTGTATCACATAAATGTGAAAGGGCCTTATAAAACAATTGTAGTGGCCCTGTTTTAAGGTCATTGGGATTTCAGCTAGATATACAGACTGATTTTAAAAGAATATGTCTGCTTTTTGTTTTTAGGTCTGCTATGGGTAAAAGAATCTTAGATGCAGGAGGTAAGGATTCATCAATATTGTGTAAACTCTCAATATTGCTTAATCTATGGCTTATGGATATGATTGAAAGTAGTTGTCTGTAAAATGGTATAGGCAGGGAATGGGGTCAAACAATGACTGTGTCAAAATGTATGTTTTAATTGCCCACCATGCTGTGCAGTTGAGTTCTGTCTTATTCGAATAGTAATATATTTGTTGACTGACCACAATATGACTGTGACACCTGTGTTCAGGGATTTTATTCCTTACTAATCTACATTGAAGCTGAACTTGTTTTACAGATTACGATCTACAAGTGGCAATTACAGAAGCTTTGTGCCGAATGACATCAGAGGCTCAGCGAGTAGAGCTGGCCAGCCATTGGTTTCCCATGGAATTTGTTTATAACGCGTTCAAACAAATAAAAGATGCAGACTTTGAAACCGTATGTCTTATTAATAATTTACAATTGAAAGCACTCCTGTCATTTCCTTCCCTTACATTCATTTTATTTACTGTTTGCTCAGGATTGTAGAAGATTCCTCAACATGGTGAACGGTATGCTGGGTGACAAGCGAAGGTAACGTACTATTAAACCTGTGATTACTTTTTAGACTGTTTCTTTATCCTATCTATCTATCTATCTATCTATCTATCTATCTATCTATCTATCTATCTATCTATCTATCTATCTATCTATCTATCTATCTATCTATCTTCTATCTACTGCCTGAGGCAGTGCTACAGTAGGTGTAGGATGTGAGTGCTGGGGGGGCGTGGGTGGTGCTGATAGTGCTGCGGTGGGACGTGTGCCTGTATTAGAGCCATGTTGTCAGCGGCCCTTTGTCCGGTCCCTGCCAGCTCACTGACATTACTAGTTTCCAGGAGGGGAGGGGGGGGGCGTGTACCCGGATGACATCAGTGAGCTGGGTGGGCAGGAAGCCTGACAGAGCATCACAGGTTGCTAAGAGCTCTGAGCAACCTGTGACGCTGCATCCTCCACTCTGATGCACCCCCTGCCACCCCCCCCTAATGAGAAGCTGCTTCATTATAGAGACGGTCCTGTATGTGTATACATAAAAAGATAGAAATATATATTTTACATATAATTTATTTTTACAGACACCGACAGTTCATATTTCCGGCGCTAAAAATAGTTGCTTCCAGTGATTAGTATTGGCAAAAAATTGCATTTTTGTTTTTCTTTCATAGAGTTTTTACCTTTCCATGTCTCTCTGCACACCTGGAAAGTCACAAGGTATTTTATCGCTGTTGCAAAAACACGTTCTGAAATTTCAAATTGATTAAATGTGATAAATTATGTATGTTGAATCCTTTAATTAATGAAATACTCCTAGCTTCAGACACCATCTGATGAAAAGCTGGAAGAGTTCTGGATTGATTTCAATGTTGGGTCTCAAAGCCTTTCCTTCTATGTTTCTACTCACAATGAGGTAATATGTTTAGGTGTATATTCAATAGCATCATCGCTGTACATATCCTTTTGGTAGTTTGCATGTGTATATTAATTATGAAATCACATATCCTATCAGGATCACCAGTGGGAGACGGTGTGTGTAACCGAAAATGAAGTGGATTTCTATGATATTGAAGGTACTGCCTCTTACACACTAGTAAACCTAAAACATGCATTTTGGAAAATCAAACATGATACCTAGAAAGCAAAATATGATGCCGTGTATTTAGTATATGTCCTATTTTGGCTGTAATGGGGGGTGGCTACCTTTGTTCCCCATGGCCCCTGTGTGAGTTGTAAAGTAGTCACCACTCCAAGCTCTCTCCTGTGATGGACTACAATCTTATGTTTAGTTTACGATCACAGGAGTGAGCTTGGAGCACACAGAGGAATCATGTGGAACAAAAGTAGCCCCCCTCCAGAAGGAAGGACAGTGTCAACTTGAATGCTCATATTTCTGTTTGAATGTTACAAATACGATTGCTAAACCAACTTATTAATTTATGTTTCTCAATCCTTTACAACCCTGTACTGAAGATTCATGTTGTAACTTAACAGTGACTTTCAACAGTCAGCACCAGAAGGTACATGCCAAGGTGCAAGCATTTGTGCAAACAACCTCTTCTCAATGCCATACATTTCCTCATTCTCCTTCATAGCAGCCAGTTTAGTTAAATTCAGTATTTGCTTAGGCTTAGGCACTCTCCTATATGACAGTACTTGGGCCTAGCTATAGACTCCCCAGCCATCAAGTACTACATTGTATCTTCACTCACACCTCAGAGGTTGGGGTGTTGAGAGGTGCTGGAGGGACACTTTTAAGCAGAATGGTGAAGATATATTCTTGTAAATTATGGTGCTGAGTGCACAAAGGCATTGTTTACAACACGGTTGTTAAGTACTGGGAAAGAGAAACCATACTCCTTTTCATATGGAACATATTTTGCATTTATTGCACTTTTGTTTTCTTTATAAAGTAGTTTTATGTGACTTTTACATAAGTACCCTTACTTGTTTTTTGCTGTTTCATTAACTATTGGGAGCGCTTATATTTATCTATTGAGATTTGTAACTTGACCACCAGAGGGAGCTTTACACTGTCATTTCTGTCCCATAGTCTCCCATTGGAGACTACATGCTGCTGTGCCGAAGCTCATTACTCAAGAATGGCCCACGCTCCCTCAGGAAGCTGACCCTAAGAAATTACATTTAGAAGTTGCTAGAGTGCATGTAGACAGGACGTGGCTGCAAAGAAGCTACAGAAAATCTAATGCTCGTGTGCAACAAGGGACGGAAAAAGGCGAAACCAGGATTTTATTTATAAAAAAAAAACATGGCAAATGTTTGATATGCACTGCTTCAGCAAACTAAAACTCATTTGTGGGAATTTGTGTCTGTACTTCCGTTTCTGTGTTATCAGTAAAGCTAAGGATATTGCTGGGAATGGATGCAATTTGTCCACAAGCTCTTTGCTTTTTTGGACAAAAGCAGTGACCCAGTTACCTTAGGTGGTGAGAATTCGAGGAAGTCATGTCAGTATATTATTGTTGTCGCTCTTGTAAGGCCTTTCCAGCTTCTGTCACCTGCAGGCTTACTGGCCAGCAAAATGGCAGTATGATGTGGCCATTGTCCAATGAGAAGGCTTAAAGAAGAACTCCAGGAATAAACATAGTGAACCCTTGCAGTGGGGCTGCTCCCGCACAGTAAGGGTTAACTGCTCGTTTTGGTCTAGGGGCTCGATAAAAGAAGCATTTACTCACCTGATCCTCGATCCCACTTGGCTGTTGGACTGGTCCCAGCTTCCTCCTCTCCTCTAGGCTCCGCTGTAAGGACCCCTGATGTCTTCACATCTATTGCATGTCCATTCACCTGTATAAGATTTGGGGATGCCGAGGGACATACCAAAACTGGAGAGAGGGAGAGTGCTGATCCCTGCAGGACAAATGACCATGTGAGTATATCTTCTGTATTGCGGCCCTTAGAGAAAAACAAGCAGTTCACCCTTACAGTGCGGGGGTAGCTCCACTGCAAGGGTTATCTGTTAATTCCTGGAGTTCTTTAACCCCTTCATGACTGAGGCCCTTTTTTCATTTTTTGCACCCATGTTATATTCCACATTTTAGGCCTGAAAATGACGTAAAACCCCAGAGATGTCATGGGAAGCTACAGAGCTGAATCAGAAAATAAATTGTGGTTTCACCTTCTAGCTGTTCATTGTAGAAGATGTGTGTGTATCATAAAATAGAAATGCAAACCTAAACACTGCAGGTTTGAAAGCTCAGTAGCAGATAAAAAACTACTATCCCTGACCTGTGTAACCGATCAAACGGTATATGGTGATTTATTGTGATGATATATTTTTACAGCCCCCATTGTTCTCTCTGTTTCAGCTGTTGGTAACAAGATGCTGCTTACTGTCTCCTTAAATACCCCAGCAACAGTGGGTCAGATAAAGGGATCTCGCCTGCGGATATTTTTTGCTAATGCTTTGGATATTACCAATGTAGTTAGGGAAGTGTTTGGAGCACATAAATTTAAGGTATGGAGTTTATTTTTTATGTGTGGCAAGCTGGCATCTTGAAAGAACAAATATTCAAAGAGAATCTTTCTCATTTTAAAATACCTCAATCAGTTTTATAGTTGCTTTAGACCAGGGCTAGGCAAACTCTGGCCCTCCAGCTGTGGTGAAACTACATATCCCATCATGCATCTGGGGTCACTTCTGTAGCTGTCATAGTTTTACAATGCCTATGGGGATTTTTAGTTGCACCACAGCTAGAGGGCTAGGGTTTACCTACTCCTGTTTTTAGACTGATCACTATCTATAGAAACAGCTAGCTGGAAGTTGGCCAGTGGTGTAGATTTTAGGACTTCTTTTTCCATGGCTGTGCTTACGTCGGTGCTGTAAATGACTCGATTACAATTTCAGTACATCTCTGCAATAAATACACATTTCCCCAGGTTTTGTCTGTTGATCCTTCCATATATCCAGTGAACTCCTAACTTTCTGTTTGAAAAGACAACACTGCCTCTGCTGCTTATAATCTTTAACAATTATATCAACACTGCATGAGGTCTCCTCTCCTAGACTACAAAACATCTCTCCCTTATGCAATAGAAATTAGGATAAGGTAGTGCTGTTGGCTCTTTACAAGAATTTAGGGAAACATGGGTAAATGTGTTGCTGAGGTGCACGTATGTGTTTTGTTTTTTTTTCTTTCCAATTTTACCCAAACACTTTACTGCTTTATCTGCATACGTCATTGTACATCATTCCTGGGTTAGCAGCTATTTGTTAAATTGTAGAAGGCATATCCCTAAATGGCACTGTAGGCTAAACTGGGGACATGGTTCCTCTAGAACAGTGGTTCTCAACTTTTCTAGGGCCGGGACCCCTTGGTAACATTTGCCAAGTTGTGGTGACCCCCAAAGGTAAAATTTAGGAATGACCTGGCTGCTGCAGCGACATCTGGAGGCGTGGCGGGAGAACTGACACTGCTGTGCTAGGAGAGAGCTGAGGAGGGCTCTCACCTTGTACAGCGACCCACAGGTTGAGAACCACTGCTATAGGCAAAGACAGGACCGTGCTCTGCAGCTGGAACTAGAAGAATTGGATTTAAAGTGTGTGGCTATATAACGTATGAGATACATACTCACTGATAGGGATGGGCGGCGTGTTCGCAGCTCCACGTGCCGAGCCCGCCAGGAAGCTGACAGCGCCAATCACAGGCACTGAGACATTTCCCAATCTCTGCAGCTGCTGACCGGGAAAATGGAATGCATAGCTAGAAGTGTGTTTTTACATATTTTTTTGCTTGAATACATACATATTGCACTCGCCCTCTGCTGTTGTCAATTACTAGAAGGGGACCTGATGGAGAACTTCAGGTCCCCCTCTGCTGATTGGCAGCATCAGAGGGTGGGTGCAATAGCTAGTTTGTTATTGGCTTTTGCAAAGTGAAATAGCCAATAGGAATCTAGCTATGCATTCCTATGGTGGGTTTTTTTTTCTGACTTACGGCGGCCCCCGATTTTTCCAGGAGAAAGTGTTTCTCTCCCCGGCAGCCTAGAGCCACTAGGCGACCACTGGCAAATCGTCATTCGACCCCCGAGGGGGTCCCGACCCACAGGTTGAGAACCACTGCTCTAGAAGGTGGTAGCTGTAAAATTGGCCAGCTTTAGCACTTTAATTTCTAATTTTGCATTTTATGATCCGGTGTATTAAAAAAGGTTTTCCCATTTGTAACTCCTCCACTTACTCATTGATGGTGATGGAGGTGTGACCTTAGACATTCACCTATTAGGTATTTGCTTCTGCAGTGCTCAGAGCTCATTGGCATTTTGCCTTGGAATACCATTTGAAAGCTACTTCTTGGGTAGGAGTGAGCTGATATTTGGGGTCAGTCCTCACCAGCAAACAACTAGGAGCTTAACGTGCTAAGAAATAAGCCTCCTTGAAAACCTTAAACAACTTTGTGATTTTTGTTTTGCCAATTACAGGGCTTTATAAAGAAACAAAGCATTTCAGTAGCAAAGACAACAGTACATGTTATTTTTGATGAAAGTGGATCTCAGGTAATATAAGCTTTGCTTCAGACATTGATTGTAAGATTTTTATTGCCAGTTCCTAAATATTTTGGACAGTATCTGTCCTTTTTAATTATTTTTGACCTCCCTATACAGGACAAAGAACTAAAACCTTCAAAACATTTTTATATAGTGCAAAAAATACTAATCATGCAAGTATCCCTAGGCAGACCTGTTCTTCTTAGCATAGTTTCTTACTTTTATTTCCCTATATTGCTTTGGGACATTAATATGGTATATCTTATTTATATTATAATTTCTTTCTCTTCCATTTGAGGGACACAGGAAGTGCCTTCTTGTTAAACTGCTGCCCACAAGAGGATTGGACACTAGCAAACAAAAAAACAAACAAACCCGTAGACAAGCCCAGGTCAATAACCCCTATTATTACCAGCCTGCCTCAGTTTTTTGCTAGTGTCCTATGAACCAGTAGAGCTGAAGAAAAGACATCCATTCTCAAAGAATAGCCTTTTGGGATCTCTCTTTCTTTCTCTCTGTTATTGCAATTGGGTCTAAAATATGGTATGCAATGAAAACACGTTTTATTTAAAAAAAGAACTACCATGTTAATGAGGGGGGAAGAACCAGGTTATACAAAATGGAAAACTACTCATAGACTGACCTATGACCATATGAAGATGTTACCTATTGATGTTTATTTACAGTGTTCCAGAATTAGGAGGGGCATTGCCTATTTCCCCTACATAGCCTTCAGCTGTACATAGAATAGAGAATACAGCAGTTTTTAATGCTTGTTTCAGATCCTTATTCCTGAAAGCCAAGAATCCGTGTCTTCTGCGAAGCATAAAACTGTGGTGGATACCAGTGAGGTCAAAGCCAAAAACCAGCCTCGCTTAACAACGCCAAGTAGCAGTCAACAAAGTTGTATTAAGGTGCTATTATTATTATTATTACTATGATATATTTATAGTGTGTGTGTGTGCGCGCGTGTGCACGCGCGTATATAATATATATATATA
>NW_017306318.1:556310-563366 GCF_000935625.1 Nanorana parkeri
GTGTTTTCAGTTCTCTGTCCTAGGTTATGCCATGTTGAATATAGCTATAGACACAATATGACAGCCACCCACGCAGTTCAACTATTTTGTGAGTCTTTTATAAATGTATTCTCCTGCTTGTCACTGCTGGAGTAGAAGGTCAAATTGACAGGTTGTAAAGCTGTCATGATTGCTGTTGTTTCCTCCTGATCTGCCTCCTCTTTTTGTGCTCTGACATAATCCTGTAAAATCTTCAGAGCAAACATTTATGAAACACTATAATGACAGCTTCTGGGAACAGTTGGATTGTGTCTACACATTCTCCATTTTGTGTCCAGCTTTAGACTTTGGTGTAGAACAGGGGTGCCCTTTAGGTAGATTGTGATCTACCAGTAGCTCTCAAAGCTGATGCTGGTAGATCACGAATGGCGGCCCCTTTTTTCCATTTTGGTATATTTATTTATCTGTGCACACATGATTACCTATTAGCCTGAGTCTGCTGAGCCAAGCTCCATGACACCTTTCTGGTGGATACTGGTGGTTGAAATGCTATGTATTACATCAAAGAATATTAGTTTACACAGCCTGCTGCACTACACTGTTGGCAAAATTTAGCAAGGTGAGCCAGGGGAGAGAGCGGGGAGAGACAGACAGGAGAGCAAACGAGGAATGACAGCTAGGAGAGAGAGAGAGAGCGAGGGAGGTTTTTTTTTGTTGGTAGATCTCATGTAGCTCGTCATTTGAAAAGTAGATCTTAACACAAAAAATTGTGGGCACCCCTGGTGTAGAAGAAAGAGTTTCTAACTAGCTGTGATGAAGCCACTGAGTAGGGGGGAATGGGGTACGACTGTTCTTTTGCTGAATTAAGATCGTGCAAGCTAGGGTCAAGGAAAGGGCTACCATTAAAGCAAATGCCTACTTCCAATGCCAGCACAATAGCGGGTTCCTCTAGAGTTTCATGAAGCAAACATTCTGTTTTATTTCTCTCCCGTTCATTGAAGGACACAGGGAACAGATCGGAACGAAGACATAATCAGACTTGATATAGAAAATGAATTATCTGAACGTATATTGCAGATCACTTTGTTTAATAAGGATTCTTGTCTTCTTCCACTGACATGCTTTTTGTAGTTGGTTACTCCAAGTCGACCTAAAGTTTCAGAGGCATCAATCAATATTATAGTACCTGGTACTCACAAGACAGTTAGCCCATCTGTATCGATAACAACACGTAAGTTATACTTTCTTCGTCAAAATGCATTAATTAAAGGCTGTCTTTTAAAAGCAGCTCTACCGATTTTATATTTTTTTAAATTATTCTAACTAACTTACCAAGCCCTTTTAAAAAGTATAAATGCAACTTTCAGGGCAATGCTTACCATGCCTGCATCACTGTTTTTGCAAACACTCTACTCTGCCACCAGTCCTCTTCTCTTCTAGGTTGAGTGACAACCACTGTCATTCAGTCCACTTCTTGTTAGCCCAAGCTGTCATGGGCCCACCACCTATGGGCCTGTTCACACGATGTCCGTTTTGTGTGCTGACCTGATCCGTACGCTCCTGCACTAAAAATGTATCCCTATGTGTTTTATGGGCTACAGTTCTCACGTGCGCAGTCCGTTCAGGTTACGACAGAAAAATACTGCATGTCACATTTTGTACGGTTCGGAAATGCAAAACGCGTCAAAAACACACTGCACTGCAGCTAACATACTGACAGCCCCACTCCAGCAAATAAAAAAAAAAATATTCTTTTTTTTTTTTAACTGGAACGCATCAAAAACGCGACAAAACACATAGCACCGCGTCTGCAGATCCGCACCTGATCAGGACCTGAAACTCATGTGAACAGGCCCTAAGGGTGCATCAGACAATGGCCCGAGCTCACAGTAAAAGATTTCGGAGAGGACTGATGTCATAATATCAGCACCACTCTGCAGTATTGAAGACTGTCCACTACCACCACCCCAGAACACCAAGTGACTAGACGGTAAAACAAACCTAAAAAAAGGTACATTTGAAGGGTGTTACAAAGCAGGTGCAGAAAATGTGTCTTCTACTTGAGGCACAAAGTGACACGTGGATGGACTGGAATTTTACCTTCAAATTAGGAGCTCACTTGCTATATGTAAATGCTCCTATAGTAGATCATGGTAGAAAATGTTTCTGCATCCTTCACAGCATCTTGGTAGAAGAGGACCATCATGGGAAGGTTCATGATATTACAGCAGCAAGTTTTAGGCACACTTATTAGGTCTGAAAGTTGTAGTGGCTCTAAAAACTGGCTGCCCAGGATGCAATATTCTGCACTTCCCATATGTGAGCTCAGAAATATTAACCCCTTCATGACTGAGGCCCTTTTTTCAATTTTTGCACCACCTGTCACTGAAATAACATGGGGCGGACATTTCTGACCTCTTTGCTAGCTGTCATGCTGACCCTCGGTTTTCAGTACTTTCTAGTACCTGACCTGAAACAGTTCTGCGAATATGGACTTCTGACTTTCCTGATCTGCAGTTGTTCTCATTCCAGTCCAGTGATTCAGAAAACACTAAAGCCAGAGAGAGAGGTTCAGCATTATAGCCAGGGAACTAGCATTTTTTACAATATGGCAGTCACCTTGTTTCTTTTATGGCAGGCTACATTTAAGTGAAGATATACCACTGTATTGACCTGCTGCTTTGAAGGCCATACATTTAAATAGAACACTGACATGTATAAAAGTTGGTGTTTTTTCCATTTTCAAGTTCCTTAATATGTTTTTCAGCATCCCTGGGGAAGGCAAGGATGAAACCACCCCTCGAAATGGTGAACTCTGCACAAAGAAAGACGTTTGAGGTGCCTAGTCACAAGGACAATACAAGCTGCCTGAAAAAGGTGTCTGCCAACAAGCTATGTTTGAAAGCTTTATTCCTACAATACTGCTGTCTGTGCCGGCTCTAAATTTGTCTGTCTGTCTGTCTTTAGCAAACGCATGCAGCCATTGATGTAGAAACTACACAGACTGCTCAAAATGTCCCACTTCTTTCAAAAGGAAGTCATGGTCAGTAACATTTCCTATATTGTTCATATGTAAGGAATTTTTAGTTAAAATAATACCTCCTAGCAATTTATTTTTCAGATGAACAAATGGATATTGTGCCAGACACACAGTTTCCTGTTGGAAAGAATACGCCAATGTAGGTACCATGCAAGACGGATATGCTGTCAAGATAAATACCGCTCTGATGGAGAGTGCCACTGTCTGATTTACAAGCTGCACTGTAATTCCAGGACAGTAAATAACCTATTCAGCATTACTGCATGCGAGCTGACTGCCTTGGAATTAGTATGTAGCTTGTAAGTTGGACAATTGCAGTTTACATCTGGCTACTCTGCCAAAGAGCAAAGATTCAGTTCGATATTGGCAGGGCTGGTAAATATTAATGTGCCTCTACAGTATGCTTACTTTTAATTTTTCTTTCAAGGAGAACAATAAGGTTGCTTTCAAGTAAACCTTTTCTATAAGCAATATGGGAGCTGCCATTGTGGACCTTGTGAAAATGCTAGTTATCTGCTTATTATGCTGACTCATTGGCTTTAAAACTGTGAGTAGTTGACCTAAAACAAGCATGCAGATGAGAAAAGTTAGAAGTCCTTATCTGCATACTTGCACTGGACCAATGATGAAAAGCATTAACACTATAAAGTCAACATGGCAGCCAGGCACCTAGCATTTGCAGAATGAGAAGTCAACAACGGTGACCTCCATTTTACATGTGTAGGTGTGAATGGCCCCATATATTTTCCCTGCCACATAGCAAAGAATGGTATTTCCACTCAAACTCCTCAAAAGGTGTGATTAGGCCCTTAAAGCGGTTTTAGTGTTTTTACGTGTATTCATTATGATTTTTATTTTCATGACCTAGTCAACATGCTGGTAAAACTTTGTATCGCAGAACTACCATTTAAAGTTTGAAATTAAGGCAACGATCATGTTCTGTGTTAATTTCATCTTGGATACATTTCTTCTGTTTATAAGTAATGTTTTCTATATTTTATTTTATACTGTACATACAATGTTTGTTATTACAAGTAAACATTTAAAACATGGCACATTTAAATGTTTTGAAGACCTTGATCCTATATATAGTTTGTACCTGTGCATCATTTGAGAGCATAATATCAACCATAGTTGCTCAGTACATACACAGGCTCTGTTTCACAGTGTTATACTTTACTGCTTCTGTTTTTGCTTTACTGTTCTACCAAAAAGGCAGATTGGCCAATTTGTTGAAAACCGTGCACTTACTGTGTGGCTAATGTTTTCTTTCAGCATGTGTTAAGCAGGGAGTTTGGAGTGACGATATTTGGTTACAGAGCTGTTCCTAGGGGCTTCCCTTTTTAAAGCTCCCACATTGAATACAGTAACTAAAATATAGAAGAGAAAGCTTGTACAAATGTAAAGGTCACATAAAACATTACTTTAATGATGACTTGAACTCTGTAAGCTGTGCCCAAAAATGGCAAGCAGAAGATAAAGGACTTATGACCAGTATTGCCTGTGGTCCATGCAGCTGCTCCCTGCAGCTGATATTATCCCCATTATTGATTTACCATAACGTGTTCTGCACTGTGCCTCTGTGTGGAGGTGGCTATCTTGGTAGAGCTTTGATTCCTCATTTCAGAGCTGCTCCTGGTGACTGCTGGGGAAATATTTTAGAATCAGTAGAAGAGGTCCACAGATTGAATGAAGCGGATGCAGAGATGCTTGCAGTGAAGGTCCTCAAGCTCAGATTTCTCTACAGCATGCAGCACAGTAGTGACATCACCAAATCTCACTCAAAGTCTTGTGAGACTAGTAGAAGGCATTAGAGGGGAATTGATCAAAACTAGAGCAGACAAAATCTGGAGCAGTTGCCCAGGGCAACCAATCAGCATCTCTTTTCAGTTTGTTCAGTTAAGATTTTAAAATGAAAGAGAAATGCTGATTGGTTGCCATGGGCAACTGCTCCAGATTTTGTCTGCCCCAGTTTTGATCAATTCCCCCCACATTGCTTCTCACACTGCACTTGGATATATGAGCCTTTAGACCCACTCACATAATAGGAAGTGCACTGATATTCAGCAAGAATTTTAAGGCAACAGGTACATTTTTAGGGTAGTGTTTCGGCACTATTAACATTTCTTGGTTTTCCCTGAAACAATAACATATCTTCACTTTTTTTTTTTTTTTGAGCACAGGTCCACTTTAAAATAAACAGTGCAATAATAACTTAAATGTGTTCTAAATGACTCTTTCTCTCTAAAGCCTGAGCAAGGTCAACGAGACAGAAAAGAAAGTAAGTGGTACTTCAACCTGCTCTACACCCAGAACTAAAACTTGAATTTTTCTATTTTGGTCTGCTTGGCTAACAGGCCTCTTTAGTCTGTGTAGATAATATATGTTTAATGGCTGTTTGTAGACATCTAACAAAAGCTTTGTCTGGGATATTGATTATAGATTACCAGGTCTCTCAAAAAGCAAGAAGCCTGCAAGAGCTGTACATCCTAAAAGGAAAGCAAGTGTCGCAAATGAGTTTCTGTCTAATAAAGGTACAATTTAAAAATATTGCAGTCATCTTTGTTGGTTGGATTTT
The DNA here is from genome assembly GCF_000935625.1 of Nanorana parkeri. Lineage (NCBI taxonomy): Eukaryota > Metazoa > Chordata > Amphibia > Anura > Dicroglossidae > Nanorana > Nanorana parkeri. Next base: position 561,908 of record NW_017306318.1, read on the forward strand.
CTACCCTTTTAGAGACCACAAGTTTAATCCCAGAGAAATAGTTACATTTAACTTTTCTCCAGCAACCTTTACCTGTTAGTACTTTTCTTCTTACTCCTTCTGATCATTTGCCCTTATTTTCCAGCAAAATTAGAATTTCTCTTCCGCTCATTGAAGGATCATGTACTGTAGGGTAATATCGCCACCTGCAGGAGAAGGACGCTTGGCACAAAACTAAAGACCAATTACAGCCTAGGGGCGGCCCCTGCTGGTGGCCAAACCCCCCACCTGCTGATAAGTCTCCAGTTTTTTGCCTAGCGTCAGGAGTAAGGAGCTAAGAATTTTTTCTCTGGTATTCATATTATGTCACACTGATTACCGCCTTAACAACACTGCACATAACCCCCCTTCCCAACCACCACCCCCGCCCATAAAGGTCGTATTTACTATCCTGTTGCCAGGAGGGTCAGGAAACAGACCAGTTTCAGTATATGGGAAGTTTACCAAACCTTTCTCTCTTTTGTTGAACTTGCTGTACCTGTCAGTAGGCTGAAAACTTTTCCCATGTGGTTGGTAGGGCTGTGGAGTAGGCATTTAAAGAACAAGTTCAGGAATTTTCGTAAAAATGCCATATGGGCCCCCCCACCTGACAGTGGGGAGCAGCTGCACACTGCATCTGAGGTCAATGTGGAGGCATATTGGGTTGAAAAAGGAAATTGTGAACTTGTGCTTTAAAGCTCATAACCGTTTGTGTTGCCTATTGACTTTTTCTGGGATTCCGGAGGCCAGGGGCTTTAATATTAAGTGGCACAACCATTTTATTATATAGTACTCCTTAGGATTATAAGCAGATCTACACAATTTTCTATGTGTTGTGTTTCAGATAAACATGTAATTGATCTTATTGCCAAACTTGCAAAGAGTTCAGCTTTTGAGGGTGAAAAAAGTGCCCAAGATACAAAGCCTACAGGTACCAGTTGCTCAAGGTCAAAAATGCAGCCTCAAGAGATATGCAAAAACACAAAACCAGAAAATACAAAAGCTGAAGAACGAGCTCTTGAAAGACCAACCCTAAGGAACGTCAAAAAGCCTGACACATCCTTGCAGAAGAAAAGCACAGATTCTGACATGCATTCTCATGGTGATGATTCAGCTAAGAAGTCTGACAAAAATAGTAAGAAGGAAAGCACAAAGTGCAAAATCTCTGATAATCCAGCTAAGAAGAAAGAATCAGTGAAACCTAAGGTAATATATATTTATCTCTTTTTACGTCCGAACTCTGGAAGAAAATAACCTTGTATTCTTAAAGCCCAGCTGAACTTTCAGTTTAAATTGCTAAATATGTTATAGCTGCATCATCACAAAATGTGTGCAGAGTCTTAAAATGTGTCTCCTTTAGCAAGCAGCCACAGCCTGAGTAGAAAAGCCGGTCCCATGCCAGCATTCTGCAGGGAAGAACCTTTGGTCTCTGTGTGGAAGC
>NW_017306318.1:565030-569855 GCF_000935625.1 Nanorana parkeri
GGGGGGAGAGAACCCCCATACAGAGATTGCATTACAATTGTGAACTTGTGCTTTAAAGCTCATAACCGTTTGTGTTGCCTATTGACTTTTTCTGGGATTCCGGAGGCCAGGGGCTTTAATATTAAGTGGCACAACCATTTTATTATATAGTACTCCTTAGGATTATAAGCAGATCTACACAATTTTCTATGTGTTGTGTTTCAGATAAACATGTAATTGATCTTATTGCCAAACTTGCAAAGAGTTCAGCTTTTGAGGGTGAAAAAAGTGCCCAAGATACAAAGCCTACAGGTACCAGTTGCTCAAGGTCAAAAATGCAGCCTCAAGAGATATGCAAAAACACAAAACCAGAAAATACAAAAGCTGAAGAACGAGCTCTTGAAAGACCAACCCTAAGGAACGTCAAAAAGCCTGACACATCCTTGCAGAAGAAAAGCACAGATTCTGACATGCATTCTCATGGTGATGATTCAGCTAAGAAGTCTGACAAAAATAGTAAGAAGGAAAGCACAAAGTGCAAAATCTCTGATAATCCAGCTAAGAAGAAAGAATCAGTGAAACCTAAGGTAATATATATTTATCTCTTTTTACGTCCGAACTCTGGAAGAAAATAACCTTGTATTCTTAAAGCCCAGCTGAACTTTCAGTTTAAATTGCTAAATATGTTATAGCTGCATCATCACAAAATGTGTGCAGAGTCTTAAAATGTGTCTCCTTTAGCAAGCAGCCACAGCCTGAGTAGAAAAGCCGGTCCCATGCCAGCATTCTGCAGGGAAGAACCTTTGGTCTCTGTGTGGAAGCAGTGGTCTCTTTAGAGAGGTTTGGCACTCCCCCTGCTGAGTCAGCAAAGCTAATGTACATGCCTATGTGGGAGCTCTAGCTCTGACTCAGCAGGTCATGTGTTGCGCCTTCACAGAGATACCAAAAAAGTAAGACAAAAAGACTTTGCACAACTGTTATCTAATGTAATCTGAAATTTTGATATGGCTTTAAAATGAAGCATTTATTTTGTTTAAAGGAAGCCTTGCCATTAAGCTTACCCAAAACTTGGGATACAACAATTTCACCCCTATATTGAAAACTGAATATGTTTCCAGGGTTCACTAACATTCCTAATTGTGAGAGGCCAAATGTTTCCAGTGGCCCAAAATTCCCCCTGCTGAGTTAAAGCTAGAGCTCTTGGCAATTGGCAAATCTCACACTTCATGCTAAGTGCAGAGTTCTAGCTATGACTCCTCGTCAGACTTCTGCAGAGAGACAGCAGCTTCCACATAAAAAAACAGCAGTCTTATCTGCAGCCTACTGCTCCATGCAGAGGATTTCTACTGGTTCTGGATCTCATACAAAAGTCTAATCAACAATACATAACACATACATAAAGTGTTTCTTTTCTTCTTATGAATGTGAAATTTAACAAAAATACATTACCTGTGCCTCCAGTAGAACTCCGAGGTAGGTAGAGCCTTGCCTGAGTCTGTTTCAGCAGATCTGTACCTGACCCTTATTCACAATTCCACCCATCCAGTGTTCCTTGTTTGTCGCTGAAGCATGCTCTCACTGCGTCTCCAGCACAGTGACAGCGCTGTCACTGACGGCTCACAGTCTCTGTTTACAATCGGAAGCCAATAGGAGGGGCTCTCGCTCACATGATCACTGTGCCAGCCAGTCAGTCACAGTAATTACATGCCTTGGAAGCCCATGTAATGCCTCTGGTGTTGGGAACATTTAGAGGGCCAGTCAGCTTTTAAGACCTATAACATGCCAACTTGCATTAAAAAAGCTTGTTTGTTTATTGTTCTCAGAGAAAAATGGTTTTGATGAATTTTACTGCTTATTTGTATACCTGTGAAAAGTTACTTTGGTTTTGTGTATTCACAGGATGAAAAGACCAAATGTCTGCATGATGCAACACAGTCACTCCTTGCCAAAATAGGGAGTAAATACTCACGTGATGTTCTAAATAAAAAGCAATCTGCAGCAGTGTGGTATAATAATTTTATGTAGATTTAATTTTTATTACCATTAATAGTAAGCAGGATAAACTATAAACTGTCCGTTCTTAACAGAGAAAGCTTTCTTATACAGTGGTACCTCGGTTCACGAACGCTTCTGTTCGCAAACAATTCGGTTCGCGATCAGGAAGTTCAGCAAAATTTTGCCTCCGTTCGCGAACTTGGCTTCGGGTGACGAACAAAACCGCAGCCATCTTCCCTGCTCTGACACATGGTCATGGCTTCCTCTAGTCTAGATCACAGTTTGATTCAATTCACGACCAAATCGGTTCGCGACCAGAATCGCGGAACGAATGAAGTTCATAAACCGAGGTACCACTGTATGTGGAACAGTCAAATTGTATTCATTTTACTAAAATAAAAGTAAAGTGCACCTTCATTAGTGTCTACCTGCAGCATTTGCCATTTTCGCAATTCTTCCAACTGACCTTCCCGCTTTGCCAAATAATTTTAATTGCCCATGGTGATCTGTTGACATCTGAAGCAACTTTATTGACTGAAAAAACATCTACTGGAAGCATGCTAACCTGACTGTAATTGCTAGTTTACCACAGTTCAGTGCAGAACTTTATTATGCATATTGCTTTTCTCCCAAACATTAAGCATACACTCACATGACAACTGAATCAAAGTAAATTGATAACTTTCAAGTACTTAAAGCCTAACTCCAGGATCAACCACCCATGAGCAGACCCCCCCCCCTTCCCTTCCATTCCAGGCTTCTCTTCAGCTATCTCCTAGTGTTGGGTGGTCCTTCAGATGCAGGGATCAGCAATGATGTTAGCACATCAGCACTGCCCTCTGCATTAATATACTTTGAATGAAGGGTGTCAAGGTTATGCCCCCTCAGCATGAAATTTCTCGCACAAACCTCCGAATAGCAGTTAGAAGCATGCACAGCTGCATGCTTTTAATGATAAAATTGAGCGTACATTAGTGTTCTTCCAGTAAGGGGAATCTTAATGCTGAGGCATGTTAAGCTACAGATTATGGGTGTTAAATGCTTAACAATCTGAGTTTAAAATAAAAAAATTTTAAGCATCGCCAAAGTGCAGGGAATGTTGCTCCCAGGAGTTAAAGGGGAACTGTAGTCTAAATGTAAGGCTTTAAAAACCTTGTTTCTGTGCATGTGTTGTAAATGTACATGAGTGCATCCGTACATTATTACTGCTATTAGTAGTTGGAAACAACTTGATCCAGGCTGCTAAGGCTTTTGTTAACATGATGTAGATTGGGGGCATCGGTTTTCTATTCATGGCAAGAGGTACTGCGTGGTTTGGTGATGAGACTATATGAATTATTTTTATAATAGGTCTACCCTTCAGTGGGAAGGGCCCTTCTTACTATTTTGTCTTGACTTGCATTATAACTGTAATGTCCTCCTTATATCATAAAGAGCGGTAAAAACTGTTGGCGCTATATAAATCCTGTATAATAATCATAAACGTTGTTGAGCTAAATGTGTAGTTTGAGGACCTTTTTGTATTTAGGGGGTTTTATAATGTTTTCTATGAATATTGTTTCAGGCAAAATATAAATACTAGCAGCACACAAACTTACAAGGTAAGTTGAGCATTTGTGCCTTTCCTCCAATGTGTTTGATATATGCTAGTGCAATTCCTGTGCCTCGGTTACCCCAGACATTCCCACTTTGGCTCCTTATTGCTTACATCGCACATATAGAGCCCATATGTGCATATAGCAGTAGCCTTGCACATTTCCACACAATATCAAACAATGGTGTCGTGCTTATTGTATTAATAATTTATTAGAAAGTGAAATATGTTGTTAAGAATTGAATTTTGGTATTCATTGTAAAATCCTTTTCGTGGCGTTTATTGAGGGAAACCGTCCATTGAGGACTTCCTGCAGCTCATAGTTCTGCCCGAAGGACCTTACACCCGAAAAAGGCAACAGATAAGGCAGAAACATCCAACTGGTTGAATGTGAACAGAAGGCCTGGTGTCAGCCTTGCAAATTTGGGAAACAGGCCTAAAGCACAAGAGGCCCTCACAGCCATATTGGAGTGAACATTAACAGGAAAGGGAGGAACCTGATACTTGAGGCCATAAGCCTGAACAGTGGTCTGTCTCAGCCACCTAGAGATGGTGGAACAAGAAGCCAAGGTGCCCATCTGGAATGTCAAAATCGGAAAACCATGTTTCTGAAAGAAGCAGTGGCTGAAAGATCAGCTTACACAGGCCAAACCACATCCAGACAATAGAGGGAACTTTCCTTTTAATAAACCAGAGCCACACAAAGGGATGGGGGAAAAATGTCCTGCTTAACCCCTTCGTGACTGACGACTTACAGTGTACGTCGCCAGCATCGGGGCTGTTTAAACAGACTCCCGGCGACTTTTGCCGCCGGACTCTGTTTAAACTTGTAGAGCCGACTGTCGGCTTTACAACAGAAGCGATCCTGGCGACTTACCTGTCGCCAGATCGCTTCTGCGTCCCGAAGAAGGGCCGCCGGACACCCCCGCCGTGCTTCCCGGGCTCCGTTGCCCCTCCTACGGGCCCGGCACCGGCGATCTTGGTGTCCGCGGGGAGCTGGGGAGGAGGTCGACGAACTTCCGTTCATCGATCCCCTCCCCGTTCTATGGGACCGGGAGCGATGCAGATTGCATCACTTCCGGTCCCTGGGCTGTCAGTTCTGGGCTCCTGCAGCCCAGGTCTAAGCTATTGAAGTGCGATCTGCACTTCAATAGCTCATTTCTAGTGTAAAGGTGACACTGAGGGTCTTTTGGACCCCCAGCATCACCTTAAAGAGGACCTGTCACCACCATCTGCTATTACATGGGGGGGCTTGCA
>NW_017306318.1:572379-575739 GCF_000935625.1 Nanorana parkeri
GGGCTTTTAAAGCGTCTTCTATGGACTTTTTGGGGTACTGGGGTTTTTCGCCGTTTTACGGATGCACTCAATTTGTAACCTGGGCATGTTGGGTATCGTTTTACTCGTTGTAACCTCATCTTTTATATTTCATTAAAAAAATGGGTATTTTGTTGTGTTTTTTTAATTAAATTTTTCACTAAATATTGGGGTTTAATAAGGAGTTGCGCTAATATTGCGCAACATAAAAATTTGCAACTACCACCATTTTATTCTATAGGGTCTTGGCATTCAGAAAATATATAATGTTGGGGGGTTTTAAGTAATTTTCAGGCCTAAAATGTGGAATATAACATGGGTACAAAAAATGAAAAAAAGGCCTCAGTCATGAAGGGGTTAAAGTAAAAGCAGACACTACATTGGACAAGAAGGCAGTCCTGGGCTGTAACACCTTATTGTCCCTATGCAAGAGCAAAAAGTGTTCTTTGCGAGATAAGGTCCCTAGCTCAGACACTAACCTTGCAGAGGTGATAGCTGCAATTGAGCAGAGGATCAATGGCACCAGTGGTGAGATCCCTTTTAAGGGAATTTGACCAGTCACATACGATTTGACAAAAGCAAACCACAACCAGAATTGGGTGCAGGGTGCGACCTGCTAGTAAGAATAGAGTTCTGGAAGAAGCTTCCAAGCACAGGTGCATCTCCCACTCGTATGGTAGTCTCCTGTAGTTTCTTGGGAGGAGCCAACAACCTATCGGGGTGCTTCAATCTCTGTACAGAAACACCTGGAAAAGCAGGTGTAAAGGAAAATATTTTGAGGCCTTAGGGGCCAAATACAACCAAAGGCTGGAAGCAGTGCTTGTGTAAGCAACAGGCTGATCCTCTAGCTTCAGCTTGGTGCACACCACATCAGTAACAACAGAAATGGTTATCTAACAAGTGTTTGGATCAGAATCGGACAAAGCATCTGCATCCAATGGCTCAGAAGCAGCTAAGGCTGTGGTAGCGGGGAGTCAGAAAATAACAGGGTAGTTTGGGTGATAAAGTATTGCATGACCATAACAAATTCCTCAGATGCGAAGGCAGATGACAAAGCTACACCCAAAGGGGCCAAGGAAGAATGGGATAGGCACCTAACAGCATCTTGACTCCAGGCTGCAGACATCAGCACCATCAGTAGGAGCACTGCAAACAGTTCTTGACCCATTTGTAGAAAGTGAGCTGAATACATCCGGAACTGCTAAACTCCCCCCCCCTACATGTCTAGAATCAGACTTCCGAAGTCCATGTAGGTAGGAACGGATCAAAGTTCCAAGTATTCCTTTGCAACTGCAATAAAATGCTGTTTTAAAACTGTATGGCAGGAACGAGTGTTACGATGTGCTACGGTCCTCCCAGTGTACAATGTCCCACAGCATTAACCCCTTCTATGGCAAAGCTGAAAGGAAATGGGGACCAATTGCACCCAGGGAACATTCCCAGAGCTCGCTACAACTGGCATAATCAGTATGTGAAGCACAGACTGTTAGTAGGAAGGATTATACTCTGGTCTGGCTGGCCTACAGTTTTTTGTTTACCAATGTACAATCATCCTGTAGGCAGAAGTATAACCCAAAAGCTTAAGGCTTCCTGTGTCTCTCAGTAGATGAGAAAGAGAACCCCATTTGCCTACCTAGCTTAAAATAGCTACACAGGGAGCCATCAGTGATTGACTCTGTATGTGAGCAGTTTACAGACCTCCCCTGTGCTCCGGTGGGTTCTTTTATTAGCAGACTTATAAATTTAACTGGAAGTGTTGTCTGCTACACAGCAACCTTTGTGCCAGCACTGGACAGGAGGTCTTATTTGAACTTCCTCAAATTTGGAGATGCCACAATTATCTAGCATTGCTTCAAAATCTTTTGCATTCGATTTGGTGACTTTTAATATTTGTGGTTTTTTTTTTTAATATATACAATTTTATATCTGTATTGTATCAAGGGGAAAGGGCAAAATAAGGTTAAATTAAAAGAAAAGGGAGAGAGGCTGAAAAAAGGCGAACCATGGTAAGAACTAATCTATTTATTAAAGTAAGTGTGTGTCTGTGTATATTTATTAATGTGTGTGTGTATAGATAGATAGATAGATAGATAGATAGATCTTGACCCTCAGTAGCAGCAGAAGCTTATGAAAACAATTCAATTTTCTTTTTGGCAGGGATGATATTTACAGCTTCCAATCTGCAGACGGTGATAACCCTACAATAGAGCTTGGGCAAAATCAGGGAAGTAAAATTGAGGTACAGACCCTTGTTTTAATTTTGCAGCTCAAATATGGAAAGTAATCTGTTATAGAACAGTAAACCAATGAGGGAACAGAATGGAAAATACTAACAGGATTTTCTTTCTTTAAGGTTTCATCAACTTGCCTACAAAAGCCAACAGGCAGTGTTACAGTGACAAATATTGAGTAAGCCTTTTGTACTTTCATTTTGCCATATCCTAGACCTAGACTAAGGACCTAAGTTTTATTGATTTACTTTTAAGGCCTGAAAGTGGGCATCTAGTCAAGGGCAAAGCCTCCTTGGTGCCATTTATAACATCCCCAAAACAAATGGAGGACCAACCATAGGTTTCTTAGAACCCTATGGTTAGTACATCTGCATCATTTGCAAAATTCCATTTGAGGTGAATATTTTTTTGCTTTTAGGGTTTATGTGCTTCCTATTTCCTGAGCCTTACCCATAGACATTGTAGTATGTTTGTGCGTTTTTACTAGATTAATATTATTCTTATACTGGATTTGGACAACGCTTTGCAGTATAAAGGGAGACAGTACCGTTACAATACAATTTAAGACGAGAGAGTTAGGAAATCCCTGTTCATGGAAGTTTACAAACTAAAAGAGGAGGGCAAGTGATATAGGGGTAGTTTAAAACCACGGCAAATAACAAGTAAGTGTTGAAGCAAGAGTTTTATTTATTTTATTTTTTTTAAGGGGTAGTTGGGCTTTAAAAACATGGCCACTAACGTAAAGTTTGTATCCCAAGGCTCTTATCTGGTTATAGTTCTCTAGAGCTTAGCCGGGATATATATCGGATAAATGTGTTCTGCGCTATATTGATTGTACGAAATGACCATTTATGCGCACAAATATTACATTTTTATTTTATTTTTTTCAGGAAACCATCTGAAAAGAAACAAAAAAGTATTACGGTGACCAAGAAAAAGGTAACAGTGGCGTCTGTTTCTATTGAAACTTAAAGTTCAGGTAATGATGTATTAATGTAAAAATAATTTTAAATGCAGCAAGAGTAAGTACATGAATCTTCATATGAGCCTCCTGTATTGCCCTAGGCAGTAGCTGTTGGGGGGGGGGGGGGGAACAAGGGGGAGGGGACGG
>NW_017306318.1:576027-614278 GCF_000935625.1 Nanorana parkeri
TTTGGCCCTGGGAGTAGGCGTTGGGGGGGGGGGGGAGAGAACAGGGAAGAGACCAGCATATGACCTCATTAGTGTGTACTTGTTCCACTCTTGTCTGTTTAGCAAGCTGGAGGTGTTTGATCAGGCTATTCTACTGCAGTAGAGGTTGTTCAATTTAGCAATAAATTGGTGTGCATGACATAACACAAAAGATTGAAAGCTTTATTAATGTACAACTCCTTTTTATAGCAAATTTGTTCTTTCTGGAAAATGTATTTACTCAATTCCTTTTGAGTGACACAGTCCCTCTCCTTCATTTCCTTTTATAATGCTTGCTACAACTGGCATGTGGGAGGGGTTATGTCCCTTAAAGTGGCAGACTTTTAATTTTATGCCTAGTGTCCAATTCTCCTGTAGGCAGCAGCATATCCTTACATCTCAGAATTATTCAGAGCTGTGTCCCTCAAAGGAGCAAAATCCAAATTTTTTTCCTATAAGAAATTCAAACTTGTGTTTTTCTTTTACTAGCCCAAAAGCCCCCGCAGACATCTGTTTAGCGACACTGATACTGACAGAGGAGGCGATGACACCAAAACAGATTTCAGCTGGTTAAAGGAATCTGCCTGCAAAAAGAAACCCCAAATTGTTGGCTACAGCAGACAAAAGCAAACAAAACGGCCAGAGCAGGCTATGCAGTGTGAGTAGTACAATATATCTGTAATGTGCTCTAGCCTTTCTTTTCCCACCAGTGAATTTAAGCTGTCACTGTTGTGTTTGATTTCTTTGGTCGTAGGCAGAGCAGAGGAAATTCCTAAACAAAATAGGAAAAGGAAAGCACCATCCAAGGTAAAATGTAAAGGGGAATTCCAGCTTATTCCTTGTTGGTAAAGTGCCAGAATGTCTGCTTTATAATATATGATGCTGACCATATGAGCTTCTATGAGGTGTTGAATGTTGAAGAGTCTTCACCTGGTGTAGCTCTGCGTGACGGCAAAGATTTTGAGCCATCGGCAGCAGGATGGGAAATTATTACTCTCCATTTTTTTTTTTAGGAAGAGAGGGAAACTTTAAAATACAAGGTAATTTAAGGTGCTTTAACAAAATAAAACATTCTAGAGGATTGCATACAATGTAGTAGTAGTAGCTTTTAACTATTCAATGCAGAGCTTTTTTCATCATTTGATATACTCGCTACTAGGCTTTTTCCTAATGTGAACTAGTGAGAAAACTTCACCCCCCTCCCCCCCCCCCATCCCTAAACAGATAATATTTCTTCTTTTAAAGAGAATCTGAGAATATAGCTTTAGTCCTCTGATAGCAGTGAAAGGTCTCTGACCCTGGCCGGAATACTACTTCCAGTGCAAACACGTCACTGACTGTGGTTTAACTTTATAGTCCTACAGTGCAGTCCAGAGGCTAAAGAGCAACTGTCGCAGGATACAATCTGCTTAGTCCTGAAACCAAAGAAATGTATGTGAACCATAGTGTTATACCGTGTTAGCCATTGATAAAAGTGGTGCAAGCTTTAGAAGCACACTGGCCTCTTCATCAGGCAATTGGGGAAAGAGGCCAGCATGCTTCTAATCCTTGCCCTACAATCTTTTTAGCTGGCCAACAAGTAATAATCCCCTGAATTCAAACTTCTAATAAAAGAAGTCACTGTAATTTTAACTGAATTAAAGGTTAAATGTTTTGAACATAAATAAGCTAATGTCAAGTAAAACACCCTACTAACCTGCCCACAAAAAGTAACCGAATCCTTGAAATACTTTTGGCTACAGAAGCTGTTGCTCAGGGATCCAATGGTAGTTGCAGGCCAAGGCGCTGCTCACATAATCCTGTTGAAAGGGAGAATCAGACTTCAAGTAGAGAAGAAATCACATGACCAGTGCCTTAGCATATGGTGACTGACTGCTATGGTCCTCCAGAGTAGTGGCAGTACCTGTTCTTGCTTTCAGTGTTGGCTTTTTTAATGTTTGACCTACATTAGGCATTTATGCCTTTTATCTATTTCACCAGGTTGCCAGTACATCCTTTAATTACTAACATATCAAGCTGTAGAAGCTGGTGGCCAATCGCCAAATGCAGAAGCGTTGGTCACATGATTTCTAACATAAAGTGGTGATTTGGCATTTCTGCTAACTGGTAAAATATGTTAGTCAAGAGTCCTTTTAACCCCTTCGTGACTGACGACGTACAGTGTACGTCGCCAGCATCGGGGCTGTTTAAACAGATGGTTCTATATTTACTTCAAGGAAACTGTTCAGCTGAGTACTGACAAAGAGGAAATTGAACAAGTTACCGAATATAAGCGTCCTCAGAGAGGGGCTCTCAAGAGGAAATGTTATAAAGAAGTATCCAATTCGGAATCAGAATCTGAGGATCCCACACCACCTATTAGAAAAGAAGCTCATGGAGATCAGGTAGCAGATACAAATAATTTATGGAGAGGCATTACTACTTTCTCGGAAAACATCACTTTGTATTATCATTTTGTTGGATACGTTTATCTTTACATAATTTGTGGCTCGTATTGGGGAATTGACTTTTTGTTTTTCTAATTTTTTGGGGGCTTACTGGGCAGTATGCCATCAAGATTTAGCAAAATTTCGCTTCTCACAATTTTTTTTTTATTGGCACAGAAGATCTATGTATCTGCAGATATCTCTGTTGCTAATGCACAAATGCTTTCTGTTGGGTCAGTATGCTATCAAGGTGAACTTTGTGATCTTATTTTTCCACCAGTGCTGTCTTGTACCAAATAAATGGGCTTCAGGAGGGAGGGATTTTGCAGTGAAACTGGTGGACACCTCCTCCAAGGTTTACCTATGCACAAGGGGAGTGGGCATTGTGCTTAATATTTGCTTTGTAGTCTAGAGCAGGGATAACCAAACGATGGTCCTCCAGCTGTGGTAGAACTACAAATCTGATTAATTATCTGCCTCTGGAAGTCATGCTGTGGCTGTCAGTCTTGTCAGGACTGAAGTCTGGATACCCCTTGTCTAGAGAGGATAATGCTAGGAAGGCAGTAAATGGGTTTTTGGGGCAATACTAGCGGCAGTGGACAAGTTAGTGATCATGATCATGTAGGACCACTTTGTTTTGCTGCGTGTTCAGGCTTTTCTTGATGGGCTGCCTTCTTTACAGTCTAGCCTATTATTACATTGCTAGTTGGTGCGTCTGTGTCCACAGAATTAACGTAAAGTGTTTTGCATCTCAGGGTTCATTGTGATGAGTTGTGTCCTAAATGTGCATCAAGTCCTGTGGATGGAATTTTAGTGTGAAATTGTTTCCCTCTTTCAGATACAGTCCTGTAATTTATTAGAAGACCGAATTGATCCAAGTTATCAGGGGGTTGGTGGGAGGAGTATTAGTTGCATAAGGTGGAAGAGAGCAAGTGAAGCAATGCTTTGCCTAGACTAGCAGCTTTTATGTTGAGGAATATGTTACTCTGAATGCATCCATACCTGTTAGTGACTTCATATTTTGATTTTATATAATCTCAAGCTTTTTCTGTTCTGGTATTATATACTATTGCATTCTAGGCAGACACATTTCAGTATAAAACAGCATTCCATGCACATTAAATTAAAAGCAAAACAATAGCTACCACCTGTAAACAATTGTTTGTTGATGCCTTACCAATTAAATAAATGCAGGCATTATGTCTGATCAGTACAAAGTAAGTATTATATGTTTCCAGTACACCTTGGATCTCACAGAGGAGTCTGGTTTTATTTAGGTATTACATGTTCTGATATGCATAAATAAAGCTTTGCAAGATGTGTGTGCAGGCAACATATTATACGTGTGTTTCATACAATGCCAGTTGGTGGTTGTTACAGCACCATCATCATCATCAACTGGGTCAAATCCAGTATGGTTTGCTTTCTCTGTTTCTTTATCGCTTATATAGGATCTCATTTTGCATGAATTGCATCCATACCACCACCCAGTGGTGATATTGTAAATTGCATGTACAAATTTGTTATTACAGTATATGCAATCCCTAAATCTATTTTTTTTGGTGTGTTTGGCATCAGTAGACGTATTTTTTTTAATCTATTGCAAAGTTTCTTACCTAGAGATCCTGCCAGTAACTGCACTTCATGTTGCAGGCTGGCAAAGCAAAGTCACTGCTTTGCAATCAGCATCAGCTTTGTCAGCCTGCCATTAGAACTTTTTTAGATGGCTGCTGGGCTGCAGATCTAGTAGACTTAATAAGCAGCCAGGCCCAATCACCGATACTTGGGCTTAGATAGTCTTGGATGCTGCAGCAGGGTGGCGGCAAGGGAGTTTGGCTGGGTAAGTATGCAAGCCTAGGCAGGGCTATATTCAGACAGTGTGACTGTTTTCCCTGAGTGGGCAAAGTGACTCTGTCTCTTTAATTTTTGGTGATTGCCCTTATTTGTTAATGATATTACTACTTTTATATTGCTTATGTTTATTTTTATGCCCCAATATGCATTTCCTTGAATGCAGGTTTATATTCGGCATGCCTTTTTAGAAAATAGTTTTGCTTTCCTTTCTTAAGAAACTATTATATAACAGAATTTATCATTTTAGCCTGGCTCCTCCATATCTGATTAGTAAAATTACATTACCATTGGAGAACAACAAATACATAAGCATGATTTTCTGTACTCAGTATGGGTTCCAATCAATGAAGCAACAGGCGTCTAAAGAAATACCAAAGAAACCTGAGAATCGCACTAGAAGAAATCAGAATCTTCGACTGAAACCGGAGGATAGTACTATTATTACCAAAGTGGACAAGACTCCATACATGAAGCCAGCAATATCTCCTGTCTCAAGTCCTGAATCAATTGAGCAGATTAGAGGTTAGTATAGTAACACAAGTAACCATTGTATATAGAATTTAAGAACATATTTGTTTGAAAATCTTTCTGTTTTATTCTGTATAACAAAAAACTATGCGTCCCTTTTCTAATTGGACATTTTGTTTGTATACCTCCATTTTGCCAGTAGAAAGGACCCATAGTACATTATGTGTACCTGAATTGTAAACACGGCTGACTTGAGTAGCTTATCTGTCTGTTTTCTGCAAACAGCTGAATTTCTAATAAGTTCAGGCACCGTTTTTAGAAGTGACTTGGCTGGGCACTCTTCAGGCCACTGGAATGAACAGAAGCTTACATGTGGGGATAAGAGTATGTTGTCCTTACTTGAGGGTTGAACTGGCTGTAGTTCTACCCAGCTCCCTTTGTGAAATTTAACACAAGGCATTTTCTAATCTGGCATTTTTAAAACCTAGAAGGTTACCTGTAATGTCAGTTTGCCTGCCATGTTTTCTTCTATTCAAATGTTCTCTAAATTTTACCAGGTTCACTCCTCATCTAATGCCAGCTTCAGACATAAGGTCCTTCAGGTGGCTTTTTTTAAGTTGCAGGCTGTTACTTTGTCACATGGGCCTGTTAGTGTTTTGTTACTGTTTATCAAGCCTAAGTTGGACTGCTATTGGATATCCCAGTTTTCTCTGAATAACGGAAACATGTGTCCCTTAATGAACGAAAAAGAATTACTGTACAATCCATTTGTTGGAGTTCATTAAGGGACACAGGTCCCAGCCTCTGTGTTTTTGTTTTACTCCTAGTTACTATTTTCTACAAAATCCTCCTGTAGGTGACAGTATTACCCAATTTGTCACTTTGTTTGCCTTAGGAAGGAACCAGGTTGGGTTCCAAAATGTTGCTACACATTGTGAGACCACTTTAAAGATGTCAATAAAGAAGATTTGAAACTTTACAATTTTAGAATGCCGGTGATTTCTTTACTTTTTCATGGATTTACTTGTAGCACCATCCGCATTCAATGCACAACTGAAACTGTTTTTTCAGCAAGCATGTTTGAGTAGTCCAAGACATAAATAGGATTTTGTAGAAGGAAAAAGGTTGAAGAGTATTGTGAACATTTTGTATACATATTAGGTGAGGACTTTTAGGAGCATTTTTTATTTTGTGTACATATAAAGTGGGGAGTTTGAGGAACAGCCAAGATTTAAAAACTTTGTGTCGCACTACCAAGCCCATATTTCACATTGAAGAGACATGTTCTCTTTATCCGGTTTATCTTTTTTTATTTCTTTATTCTGTAGTTCTGCTTATATAAAATATAGGCTCTCATTAATGATTTATTGAACATAAATTGACACCTAGAGGATCATTTACAATATACATGGGGTCCTGTAAATTGTACTAGTTGATTTGGGTGTACAGGTCTTGAAAGAACTCCACTTGACTAGAAGTTCCCACCCAGTAAAAATGTGAAAACGTAAAATATTCAAAGTTGAACAAATAATTACTGCTAAGTTGTGTAATTAATATATTTTCACATTGCAGCTGAACACCTTGACATTGACACAACATTTCCCCGGTTACCTTCCCCACCTTCACCATGTTCCTCACCTTCAGCTAGCCCTACTCCGCCGAAGACAATCAGCATTTCGACAGCTGTGAAAAATATGAGCAAGCACTGGGCTAGTGCTAATGACAAGACTGGAAATAAACTTGGTGTATGTGAAACTGTACATGAAGACTTGTCTCCACCCATCAGCCACATGTCAATGGTAAAGAACAATTTATTTATTTTTGTTGTGGCTACTGTTAAAGCTGTGGAAGTGTAAGGTGATTTCTTCTGGGGATGTAATTCTGGTAGTTTAATGTTGGCATGGATACTACTTTTGCATTTTATTGTTGCCCAAGATGACACTGAAGGAATACAACCTCAGTTCTTGTCCTTGTGACCATAGGACAGGGAGGGCCAAACTGTGGCCCTCCAGCTGTGGCGGAACTACGAATCCCATGAGGCTTTGCAAGATTCTCGCAGCCACAGACATGACTCCCGGAGAGAGATGCTTCATGGGATTTGTTGTTTCACCACAGCTGGAGGGCCAGAGTTTGGCCATCCCTGCCATAGGATAAGAAATGAGAGCGGTCTTGACTGGTCCAGGAAGAACCAAAAAGTAATAATATGTCAAAGATTCTAACCCATCCACATCTTACTGAAAAAAATGTTTTCTTGGTGTGTCCCCACTAAAGAGATTTCCCATCACCTACTGCTCCCCATGAAGGAGTTTGGTTTAGGACGGTTAAAGAGTAAGTTCCCATTTTGGCACACCTTCCCTTAAAGTGACAAAAGCAGACAAGGGGCCCCAGTAGATTAAAACAAATGGATCAGCTTTTGAATTTTTGACTTCTGCAGATTCCATACCTATAGTTCATTTTCTGCCATTCTGAAGCCTTCTTTGTTTACATCCTAGCTAGTTTCTGGGATGCTTCCTCTATTGCCTCAGCTGAGCAGTAGATCACTGCTATAAAAATATAACCTCCTTTTAGATTAATCCCTGGGTCCCAACAATGACATTGGGTGATCTAGATCAGGCCTTCTTAAACTTTCTCGTGACCCCTTTTTGGCTGAGGAAATTTTTAGGGGACCCCAGCATCGGACGGTGTCTCTCCCCTCTTTCCCTCAACGTCGGTCGGTGTCTCTCTCCTCCTTTTAGTGGATGTAATTGCTGTTTAAATTTTAATGTGGTTTGTGTCCCCTTGAGGGAGATTTGCCCCCCCCCCTTGTGTCAAGGTGACAGGCACCAGAATATGAAGTGAGGGGGCATCTCCTTTATAGGGGCACAGAATGCATTTTAAATCTGCTTTGAAAGTCTCAGTTGGGCAGTGGAGAGCATAAGTTCTAACCCTTCTGAACTCTACCCAAAAGATGTCTAATTTGAGATTTTAGGAGTTAGAGGAGCCATAAAAGAAAATGCATTTTTTGTTCTTTTTCCAGATACTTTCAGCTGTCAAATTTACCTTTTAAATAAATCCTCTATATTTTAGGCACATGTAACTCTGGATCACTCTACTGTTAGTGGTATCAATTTCCTAGATGTCCCAGATCCTGATTACAATGAACAGCTTGTGAGCACATCTCCCATCATTGGTAAAGCATGTGTTCAGTCACACACTGTGACACTAAAGGTTAGTTCTTCTTGAAAGGCTTGTGCAATATACCAGAGCATTTTGTATAATATTAAGCATCTAATTTTATGCCAATGCTACATCTCTAATACAGATTTATTTACATCACAAACCAATGGTGCCTTCTGAAAAAATCTTACATTTTTGGATTCCCAAAACACACAAGATGGCTGAGATAGGAGATCTCATTAATAGTGTTACCATCCAGGCGACATTGCTTAATGGTGGCTGCATTGTTCTAGTGGGCTTACGACAAATAGGCCCTTTAAAAAGACCCTGTAGCCAGACCATTAGTTTTAACAATAATCATGCCCAAAGATTATATGTGCATTTAACATTTTCTTTCTTGTCAGGAAGACACAGGAGGTCTTTAACCTTTGGGGTTATACTGCCACCTACAGGATGACTGTACACTGCCAAACAAAAAACTGTAGGCCAGCCCAGGTTACCTTCCTCCTACTTCTAGCATGTCTAAGTTTTTGCTAGTGTGCTAGGCGAATGGACCTCTTTTTTTTTTTTTCTCCAGCTTGGCTGCTGTAAAGACTAATCTATTATTTTGCTAACCTTTTATCAAGGATGCTACTGGTGGCAAGAGCACCCATCATCCTCATATCTCGGAGTATGCGATTCCTTTGATGTTTAATGCTAAAAAGTCTACTCCCAGCAAGACCTATCATGAGACGTGGAAGGCATACTTCACATGTGAGTCTTGGGGCTTCCACCACAGGAGTTTCTCTGTGTGACAAACCATCTGCTTCTTGCAGCTAAGTTTGGGCCAGCATTTGGTTCTCAGCATTATCAGGGGGTAGGTTTCAGCATATCTATTCTTTTTTTAGAGAACGTTCACCTCTCTTTTCTTAACACTTTTGTACAGGGGGTCTCATGTAGCTCCCCTGTCTATTCTCTAGTGACTCTATGGGATCTGAACCTGGTTTACTCTGCACTTCAGAAACCGCCATTTAAACATATTAGAGACATTTCTCTCTTAACTTTCACCCACAAGTTGGTAACCAGCAGCTCTGTGAGATGACTATCTGAACTGGATCATGCAAAGAAATTTCCCTCCATTGTTTTGGATGTGCCTGTGCAAGTCTATCTCTCAGGATATGCTTCTTTCCAAAACGCTGACTTCCTTTTTGCCATCCTGAAAGAACCCCAGAGGGTTTCCTTGACTTCTTTTTCCACCATCTGTAGGTGGCTGACAGATCATCATTCAAGCTAATTCAAGCTAATGGTCTCAAGTATCGGGTTTCCCCCTTTCCCTTCAGAGTGCACTCTACTAGATTTTGTAAATACTTATTGGGCTTTTTGGGATCAAGCAACTGTTTCCCACATTTGCAAGGCTTCCACCTGGTCTTCTGTTCACACAGTTCTACTAGGCAGGTGTTTGAGCCTCGGCCAGGTTCTAAGATCTAATGAGTTTTGTGTAAGGTCCTTTCAGGTGGTTCTTTTGAGTTACAGGCAGTCCCCATTTTGTTTGTTTTTGGGGGGTTTTCTTGGTGTTACCAATTTGATTGTTGTGTTGCCCACCCCTCAGTTATACCACTTTTGGATGTCTCAAAGGTTTAAAACTTCCTGTGTTCCTTAATGGACATGAAGTCAGACTTTTTGTACTTATTGTAAATGCCTTTTCTTAGAGTCCATTTAGGGCCCCAGGTCCCACCCCTCTGTGTTTATAACCATGCTCTCAGAACTGCTTTGCTACAAAAGACATGCTGGTAGCAGGATCGATTTTATTCTGGGCTGGCCTACAGTTTCTGTTTGCCAGTGCCCAATCCTCCTGTAGGCGACAGTACAACCTGAATGATAGACGTTTTGTGCCTCTTAATGGATTCCCAAAAAAATTATTTTGCGGTGAGCTAAAGAATTTTAATTTTTTTGTTCACACAAAGATGGTGAGATATGCAAAGCCAGGTGACTAACGTGGACAGAGAAGTTTCAGATTACTCGCTTTCAGCAGTAAAAGATATGTGCTATAGCTCAAAACACCTATACTAACTGTTTTTGTTTTCTATCCAGAAAAAAAGTGGTGCCTCCTACCTCTCAGACTTACTTGTAAAAAAAACAAGTAATGTTACACATACAACTTTACATGAATCCGGTAAGTACTACTTTTTTTTTTTTTTCAAATTCTTTATTTATAGACAAAAAGGGTGGGGTACAATGCATGGAAGCTCACGCGAAGGCCACATGGTCTCGCAAAATAACAAAACAACGGACAGTGAGACTCAAAATACGAACATGGTAACATGTGGTAATATTAGGTCCAGTAATCACATTTGTCCCCGCCCTTAATGCAATTTTTAGGTGAATTAAAGTAAAAACCAACATTAACGTCAGGGTGAGCGGTCGGGCACAGCCCCACATTATGGGCGGCCAAGCCCCCCACGATCACCCCCAGACAGCACATAAAAGACTAACAGAGACAAACACTGAAACATAGAGCGAAAGTAGAACAAAACTTAGGGAGAAGGGGAAGTAGAATATGAAAACAAGTCCCGCGCCCCGGCGGCCCCCGGTTGACTCAACCCTCCATAATGGGTGGCCCAGACTGGCAGAACCTCAATCTCCGGCCGGTAAGTACTACTTTAACCATTGATTTCAGTTAATCATAGGTCAAGAAACATAAAGTGTAAACTAACCCTACCACAAAAAAAAAAAATCTCTCTTTTAAATTTATTGGTCAACATTTCTACATGGCACTGCCTGTCTTTCGTAAGACATCTTGAGAAAGACAAGCAACGCTTTGTCCAAATGTCAATTAATACATTTATTTATGTTACTTCATTGGAAAACCTATGAGTGCCTCTTCCATATACAGGTGAAACTCGAATAATTAGAATATCGTGCAAAAGTAATGGCAGTAAGTGTTGCAAAAGGGGCCCAAACCAAGTACTGAGTACATATGCATGCTTGTACTTTTCAGAGGTCTGAAATTGTTCTATGTACAATCCTTGTTTTATTGATTGCATGTGATAATCTACTTTTTTGAGGTTGTGGATTTGGGGTTCTTGGGGTTTTCATGAATTGTGAGCCATAATCATCACAATTATGACAAATCACGGCTTGAATTATCTTGCTTTGCATGTAATGAGTCTATCTCATATATTAGTTTCACCTTTTAAGTTGCATTAGTGAAATAAATGAACTTTGCACGATATTGTAATTATTCGAGTTTCACCTGTATATCTACTTACACTGAGTGCAACCAGGCAGATTTTACTATAATGTGAGTGTGGTGCCTACCATTAGACTAAAAGTCCACATGCTGTGCTTATCTTCTAAGCTTCTCTCAGCCATTTTCATATCTTGGCTATGATTGCAGGCTTCATAGAGGGTATATGTATAGTAAATTGATATGCCACACTGTGAACTATCAAGTATTACGTGTTGATATGCTGTGCATGTGTACGCCACCTTACAGTCCACAGCACGAATGCACCTCCCAGAGTTAAAATGCTGCTCCTGCTTAAGAATCCATTCAGAGAGTGTCGTCACCGTGGAACAGGAAGTTGTACTAAGCCTCCAGGTTCAGAAAATGAAAGGAACTCATGTACATGAATGCAAGGGCAACCCAACACTGCAATCCATAAATATAATAAAAAATGTAGAAGATGAATACTTTTCTCCATTGAGGGACACAACGCTGAAGAATGGGGTTATGCTGTTGCCTTCAGGAGAAATGGACTCTAGGCAAAAAATTAAAAGCCTGAGACTTTAAAATCACAAGTCCTTCTACCTCCCACCTGCCAGTTTTGCTTAGTTTTCTCAGGAGAATGAATGGCTCCTTCTCTTCTGCTTTTTCATTTTGGTTTGATTTGTTTCTTCACTGAGATTCAACTATTAGGAGCTACTATTTGATTCATGCCGGATATTATTACATCCTGGAAGTTTCTCTAGCTAGCCGACAAATTGGAGAGATTCATGCCTGAAGTTTCTCTAGTTGTTAGGTGGTTTCAAGTCTTAGTACTGATGATTTGTCCTGGTGGCCTAGAGTTCCTGTGCTCATTTCCCGTGGCCAATCACCACACTGTGGATCCTTCCTGCAATGGTCCTGTGTTCCTATCTGATGAGGTATTTCAGCTACCATTTCTGAGGTTAGGCCAGTTTTGTCTGGGGATTACTTCTATGTTGGAACCAGCACTGTGGAGGTTGTGAGGATTCTATTCATGTTTTTTTTCTCCCTGCAGGAGGCTGGAACCGTTCCTCCTTTTTACTAATTCTGTGGACAGTTTTTTTGTATTTCTTTTTTTTAGCACTGTTTTGTTTTTTTTACTTTTCCTAACATTTAAAAAAAAAAAAAATCTATGATGCACTTGATTTTTACTGTGCATGCGCGACACCTAAGCTCTCCTTCCGCTCTCATTTCACACAGCTATGAGACATCAGCTCTATGAGACACCTGCAGCTTTTTGAAGGTACATTGCCTATTTTATTATATTTACTCCCAAGAGGAGGGACATCTGCTCTGGAACATCTGACAATGTGTACCTGCTCCGGTCTCTGTGCGTTCTATCTGTAAGGTAGAAAAAAAGGAAAGATTGTGTTAATTGTTTTTTCTTCCTTGTTAAAACCAATAAATCTTTGTCAGTGGCTGCTTCTAGATCGCTTCATTGTCTGTTAATTCTTCTTCCCCCTTTATCACAAAAAGTTATGTTTCTGTAGTTATGAAGGTTTTGATAAAAATGTTTCTTGTTCTAACAAGGATAAGAAACACTCCCAATCTTCCTCTCCTATTGCTTTGGATGAGGAGATGCTGGATATTTCCGGTTTAGCTAGAGCACTTCCAGAAGATTCTTTATGTGATGATGAATCCTTATGGTCATTGGTGGAGGACATTACTCCAGCTGCTGATTTTCAGTCATCTATGGTGTCTCAACCTCAAAAAGAAACTGGACTTTTTAATTGAGGCTGTGCACTCCGCTTTAAAGCCCATTTCCTCTGATGTCATGTCACTTAACGGTTGTCATGTGGGTGATGTCTCTTGGTTTGGGGAGGGATTCTGGATCACAGAGTTGCTGGTCTTGGAAGGAATCCAAGCTACCTAGCAACATCTTGGAGTTGTTGGCAATTCGCTGTTGTCTCATTGGACCCCCTTCTCTCAGGACTTCCATTTTGTATAGAATCGGACAATGCCATGGCAGTGACCTACATCAATCTACATCCGGGGGCTCTAGAAGCTTTTCAGCATCCAGTAAAGTGTACCTAATTATCCAGGACGGAACTTCACATCCCAGTAATTTCCGTGGTGCACATTCTGGGAGTAGGGAACTGTCAGGCAGACTTCCTCAACATGCAAATTCTTGATCCGGTCGAGTGGTCTCTCCATCCATCCAGAGGTGTTTCAACAACTTTGCCATCATTGGGGGATGCCGGATGTGGATCTTCTAGCTTCTTATCACAGTTTTTGTATCCAGAGCGAGGGATCCAACGACGGGTGCAGTGGATGCCTTGGGATCAGTACACCCTGATTTTTCTCCGCTGACCCTGTTACCTCATCTGCTTTGCAGGATAGAACTCAAAGGGGTTGTTGCCTTTCTCATCACTCCAGGTTGGCCTTGCAGTGTGTGGTATGCCGATCGGGTTCATCTGTTAGCACATGATCCGTGGCTTCTTCCAGATCTCTGATTCTCATTCGCTGGTTTTAACAACCTGGCTATTGAAACCCAGGTGTTGAAAGACAGAGGAGTCCAGATTCTGTTATTCTGACTTTGCTTAAGGCTTGTAGATCTTCTACTTATAAAATTTTGCTATCGTACGTTGAAGAGTTATTTTCGGGGATTTTCCTGCAGGCTTTTTCTATATTGAGTATTCTGTCTTTCCTTCAATCAGGGGTTGACCAACGTTTAGCTTTTAGTAGACTAGCATGAAGGGTCAGGTATCTGCCCTATCTGTCCTTTTTCAATGTCCTCTTGCTTCTAATTCCTTGATTCATACTTTTATTCAGGGAGTTATACGTATTGTTCCTCCTGTTAGGTGTCCTCTTCCTTCAGGGATCTTGAACTTGGTTTAATTCTTCTACATTAACCTCCTTTTAAACCTATTTTTCCCAAGGGGATTTTGGCCTTTCATTTAAATAAATAATTGTACCTTTGCTTTGTCCAGCTCCTGTTCATCCTAAGGAAATGTCTTTTATTATTGCTTGGATGTTGTGTCAGCTATCAGTTTATCTTTCAGCCACAGCTAGCTTTTAGATGTACAGATTCTTTGTCCTACCAGAAGGTCCTAGAAAATTTTGTCTGGCTTCTAGATCCACTATTTCTAAGTGGACTTGTCAGGTTGCAATTCAAGCTTATGAGTTGCGGGATAAGGTACCCACTTTTCCTATTTCTACTCATTCTACTAGATCCATTAGTAATTCATGGGCTTTTCATAATTAGGATCTAGTTGCTTAAATTTGTAAAGCTGCAATGTGGTTTTCTGTTCACACTTTTGCAAATTTTTATAAAGTTGATGTTTCTAGCTCCTTTTTGAAGCTAGTTTTGGCAGAAAAGTTCCTCAGGTGGTTGTTGAAGTATTTGTTTGACGGTTCTTTTTTGTTTATCTGTTTCTTCTAGTTGGTATGGTGCCCGACCCTATGTTTGGATTGCTTTTGGATATCCCTACATCTTGGAATTCTTCAGAGCTGTGGCTCTCAATGGACAATGGAAAAAATAGGATATTGTTCTTACTGTAAAAATCCTTTTCTTGGAGTCTTTTAAGGGCACAGCTCCCTCAACGGATTTCCTATTGTACTGCTTGCTACAGCTGGCAGGTGGGAGAGGTTATGATCTTAAAGTGGCAGGCTCTTAATGTATTTCCTAGTGTCCATTTCTCCTGAAGCAGCAGCATAACCCTTATGTATCAGATTGTTCAGAGCTGTGTCCCTCAATGGACTTTGAGAAAAGGGATTTCCCAGTTAGAAAAAAATCCTATTTTTAGGTCACATGAACCTCAGTTCCTCCTTCCTGCAGTGGCCAGTGGGTGGACACTTATGGCACACATGTCACTGCAGAGGCACCCTCTCCTTACTAGAACTAGTAATCTTTTAAAGCCTGCAGGAGACAAAAAATGCTGGTGTGACTATGTCACCCATCTGACCTATGGGAAGGTGCCATGGAAGGAGGGTGACTATGCTACTGTAAATTTGAGAAGTGCAGCATTGTTCTTCCTTCAAAGGAAGTGGTGCAGAAAGGGGCATACTGGCAAAATTAGCTGGTAAGAAATTGTGGAAATTGTGGATGGATGCAAAACAAAGCACTGGAGATTGTATAACAGTAAGTCCACTTTACGGAATGTAGTGTTGACACTGATTTTTTTATTTTTTTCCCCCCATAAGAATTGCATTAGCGAAGAGGTTACTTTTCTAGGAATGATGAGGTAGGGTAGAAGGTTAGCCATTGTAGAATAGAGACATGTAGCATGAATATCTGAAAATATCTGGTTTTAGAATGAGGCCAGCTGTTTCTGTGAATCAAATTTACTTTGAAACTATCTGTTCTGGATTGTGAAGCGCAAGGTTTTCAAAAATGACAATTCATCTTTTTTAAAAGCAAGGTGATTTGTTTTCATAAATAATACTGTCCATTACAGGTCCTACAATATGTAAAGCAGTGTTGGATCTCAGGCACATTACCAATGAGAGCAGCCATCTTGCTGATAACAGTACAGAAGGAAGTGACCATGGGACAAAACACAGGAAGTTAAAGCTACTTCCACGTAGACTCTTTCCAGCTACAGAAGAAAAGGGGGCAAGAGGTAAGTGATAGTAGCGATGGCAGGGATTCAGGACCATACAAATGTTGATGACCACAGGCACTAATTCTTCACATGGTTACAGCCCATCAGGTCCATGAATAATTTGTTTGCACTTTAATGTAACCACATAACTAAGTCTGTATATGAAAGGATCCGATAGATTCCTGCTGTCTCTTAATGTGTTTCCCGTTTTACCAATGCTTGCTGTAGCAGGAGGTATCTGACATGCGAGGAGGTAAGAACCTGATGGGTTAACACCCCTAGGAGGGTCTTGTCTTGCCCAAATCACCATTCTTCATGTCAGGAAGGACAATGACATAGCTACCTTTTTAGCATACGTTCCCATCATCCTATTATTTTGTATTTGAAGCTTTGTGGTCCACCAGTAGAACATAATTATACAAAATCAAAAATTACAGTGCCACTAGATCTTTTGGGTAAAGAAGGGTTCCCTCTTTCCAGTTTTTCTTCTGCTACTGTACTATTTGCTGGAATAGTACTGGCCATTTATCCCATCTTGCGTATGATGAAACTTGGCTTTGCTACTTCCTGAATGTTGTGGCAGGGAGTCTGTTATATCCATAAGGTTTTAGCGGCTGCTTTCACAGACCACATTACCTGTTATTTATAACTAACAAAAGGCCAGTCAAACTATTCAAAAAATCATTTTTGGTGTAGTTGATTATTGCCCAATATCTTAATGCTATCAATGAATTAGCTTCTTATATAAAACTATAAAGCAATATTTGTTGTTCAGTTTCAGGGAGTCTGTCAACTTCTTCTGGAAAAGATGAGTCCGCTGGAGTTTTAGACACCTGTGACAGAAGTGATTCTGATGTTGGGCTCATGTGCCAAAAAATTGGCAAGGAGTATACACGGAAAATTCAGGTACATCTCTGTTGCCATATGTACTAATGTAAAGTGGGGTGTCACTACAAAAAATACGCTGTTTGTTCCATAGGTAGTAATCATGAGCACAAAGTTATGTGCGAGCATCAGTAATGAATAGAATATGGAAGGTACAATTTACCTTCTCCAGGGATCCTGCAA
This sequence comes from Nanorana parkeri, assembly GCF_000935625.1. Classification (NCBI taxonomy): domain Eukaryota; kingdom Metazoa; phylum Chordata; class Amphibia; order Anura; family Dicroglossidae; genus Nanorana; species Nanorana parkeri. The sequence goes on from NW_017306318.1 coordinate 592,788, forward strand.
GTAACAGCCCATCCACGTGTAGGTAGACAATGTTAAACCACTGCCTCTCAATAAGCTTTTTCAGCCTCCTGTGGAAGCTACTTCAGTTGGCCATTGGGCTGACCTGATAGGCAGCCCAATGGGCAAACTTAAGGAATGCACGTGCCAAGCTGACAGTGCTGCTGTTAATGTAGAAATGATTCAGGTGACTGTACAGCACTCATATGTGATCCCCCCCCATGTACGCTGCATGCCAATTCATGAAGAGCAGCAGGGGATTCCTTGATCTCCATTTACACTAAACCCAAAAGTGCTTATATCTGAGCATTTCCAGGTTAGAGCTGCCAGAATTCTGGCAGAGTCCCTGATGTCAGTGTATTGCTGGCAGAGGAGACATTGAGGGTCTAATAGAACCCTGATAACTCAGACATTTGGGTTATGAAGTTTGAACAATCAGACTGAGGTCACAAACTCTGCTAATCAGAGGAGCATATCATCCAAATACAGATCTGCCTCTTCTAGTATCTGGCAACGGTAAACCTTCTGCCACCTGCTTCCATTATGGACTTGCTGCAAGGGGCTCAATAACCAGAGCATATAGTAGCTGAAGAATTGTGCTCCCTTGCAGTGGAAAAGAGAATCCCTTGGTATTGCATGTACTTTAGGTGAACAAGAAGCCAAATCTACTCAATAACAATGGATTCAAATCTGCAGCTACTTCAGAATGTAAAGCTCCGGCAGCATGCAACATATCGGTTCTGGTTTTGACTTCTGGCCTTCTATTTAGGGTTGATGATTTACTGGACATGCACCCTCTTGTATAGGAGAGGGAATATCTCTATTTTGTTTCAGAGTGAGGATTGTATATTTTTGTTAGAGATTTTTGTGTAACTGCTGGGCTTCAATTAACGTAAATCTATAAAAAGCATCACGTTATGTTCTGTACCCTCTAATAATTAATCACACTGTTTGGACTTTAGGACATTCGTTTAAGTTGCTGAGAATCAAAAGCCTCACCAGGGGATATTGGAATATAACACAAAGTTATCTGATTGTACCCGATCACAAAGACGTGGTATGAAAATAACATTAGAGCAAAAACATAGCACTTGTAACGGAAGCATCTAACAAGAAGCGTCCGCTCCCCAGGCCTTAACTAATGTTCTCTTCAAGGCAAATAACATGCTGTTAATCAGGCAGTCAACGCTGGTACAGTGCCAGTGGTCTGGCCTAAAACACAGCTCATGGCAATGTACGCCATTATGTGGCCAGAGAGCACACACTGTTACAGCAGCCTGGAGGAAGGACAGTACGAAGCGACTACAGGTCAGGGTTCACAGCACCTAACAGAGGTAGCAAGTTTCAGCGACGGCATCTACAGGACAAATTAATTAGAACAATGTATTCTAGCTTATTGAAAAGGCAGATCCGTTCCTGAGATACATATTTAAATATGTTCTCTTTTATTATATTTATGCTGAAAAATAAGATGGGTTACAGAGATACATACATAATTTTTTCAAGTTGCGTCACAGGAAAGTAAGATATGTTCCAGCCATAGATCATAAAACATATTGACGTTCTTTTAATTAAGAGAGCCGCCCTGCGGGAATTCCCTGCCTATATTGTTAGGGTAATTTGCATTCTGAGCACAGACTGCGAGTCCCCACATAACATGACTGACAGCATTAAAACACCTTTAACTGTTTCACTGCTGTTCAGATCACAGAAATGAGCCTGTTACATTTTTCAGGCTTGTGGTGCCTAAAGACATTAGACAGGGGTCAATTTCGAGCCGAACAATTGTTTGTACAAAAGATCGTTAGTAGATGGATGTGTCCGAAAAATTGGTCTTCAGGGCTGGAATGTTTCAGCTTCTCCCAGACATTTTTTCCCATGTCCATTTTCCCTGTAACTGTGAGCAAAGAACCATTTAATTACCAAAAAAGACCATTCCTATAGAACATCTTTTACAAGTCTGGCAATCTTTGTCGCATATCTGTTGTTACCCTAAGGCAGGGGTAGCCCAACTCCGGCCCTCTAGCTGTGGTGAAACCACAAATCCCATGGTGCATCTCTTTCCAGGAGTCGTGGCTGTGAGAATCTTGCAATGCCTCATGTGATTTGTAGTTCCACCACAGCTGGAGGGCCGGAGTCTGGCTACCCCTACCCTAAGGGCTTGGATCGTCAGGCTTTGGGCTCGTGTCCATATCATCAGTCTGAGTCTTTTCTGAAGTCATTCAGAATTCATTGACAGGTGAATTTGACCCGCAGTTAACCTCCTTCTGACCTGCATTTGAACTGCTTCAAGCAGTCTTTGCATTCCTGTAGACTTGTATGGGGATGCAAAATATTTTGAAGGAAAAAAAGCCCCATGACACAGGCCCTAAAGCTGACCTTGCATATGGCAACTTAATAGAGTGATCCAACTTTCCATTCCATGTTGTGTGGAAATTGCAAAGCGATTGAAGACCTCAAATGGTGGTTTCAATCAACCTCAAGGAGCTGAAGTTAAAATTGCCCCAATTAAACCTGGCAGAAAAGTCCAATTACCCTTTTAACAAAACTGATTTTTTTTTTCCTGTTTTAAAATGGACTAAAATGGACTACAATCTCATTACAAATTAGTAAACTAAACGTGAGATTGTAGTCCATCACAGGAGTGAACTTGGAGTGGTGACTACTTTACATCACACACAGGGACCATGGGGAACACCAGTAGCCCCCCTCCAGAAGGAAGGACAGTGTCAGCACCAATTCAGAGATGATTGGAGGATCTACAGCCGAGTGATACACAAATAAGAGACATTTTTGTTAACAGTTAAGGTTCTTGAATGTATTTTAAATGTAACTCCTGAGTTTAGTGTCACTTGAAGCCTTCAATTTATTGCCCGATTTTGACTTCCCAGTTGTCAGAGTTCTGCTGGTCAGAAATTTTTGTTAACACCTTCAACCAGACCTGTGATAACTAGCTCAGTTGCTAACCTGTGCCCCAACCATCATAGCAGCGCAAAGGGGGAAAGAAAGACGATCTAGCTGGTGGAAGATCTGCTTCCTGAAATGACGAGATATATATTGTGTGGAGTTTGTTATTAAAGCTAGTTGCCTTAGTATTTGTTTTTGCCCTTTTATGTTACTATGATTTAAGTGTATCTGTTTAAATATTGCCTTGCCAATAAATAAAGTTTTGAGAGCAGGGGAAAGCACATAAAGGTGTTTAAACACCATGCTATTACTGAGTATTGATATTTTCTATTGGATTACTTTAGAATCGCTCCCGAAAAATCGATTACTTTACCGAACAGTCCATGAAGAATGCGCAGAGACACCTGACCTCAGTGGAGTTACAAGTACGCGAATGCCGGTAAGTGTAGGAACATCAATTTGTGTAGCGTCTGTACAGAACGACATGGTCACTAAACCCAGTTCTCCCTGCTGTCCTAGAATAAAACATCTGCAAAAGTTCCAGCAGACCATTCTGGAAGAGATTGAAAACTTTGAGAAAGATTCCAAGGCGCTAAAGCAAATGGAAAAAGAATTTACCGTAAGATTGTAGTTCATAAACTTCTTCCACTTGTCTTCACCTGCATCTGTTAGTGGAAATGTTGGCAGTGTAATAACTTCCTGCATGTACTGAAGGGCTGATTATTATAGATAACCATTCTGATGATAAGACCATGGTTATGTAATACAATAATCAGATCTCTGGCCTTGTTCCATTCATCACGCTCATCCTCTATAGTGTTATATTATGCGTCCCACAGTGATAAAATGACATCTCAGATCGTATCAGCTGCTTCTCATCCTTACCTTGTGTCTTGTAGAATTTCTGGAGCCAGCAGACACAAGTAATGGGCGTCTATCACGGCAATGAACAGAAAAGGTCAGTTCTGCTCTTGCAGGGCAAAGGTTTTAGTCTTTGTTGTTATTAAATCTGCTATCTCTATCTAATTGTAGGATTCATTGCCTGAAGGCTTCGTTTGAAAAGAATGTATCTCACTGCACAGACTTCGAAGGAAAGATTTTTACTTCTGAAGTATGTAGCTATAACATAAAAGTATTGCAAGAATGACCTAAAGGATGTGTTATATGTTTATTTGTACAATCTTGGTAAACGGCCTGAAAAATGCAAAGTTTCAGGATCACCAGGGTTCCCTTCTTAAAGTGACATGACTTTACCTGATGAAGGGCCCCTTGGTGGTCTTGAAACATTGCACTTTGCTGTATGGACATGTTGAAAGATCATCAATAAAGGCAGTTCCTTTTGCAGGAGATTGAGGTGTGCCGGGAACATATTTTCATGAGAAATGTTGCAGCTTGCAATATCACTATTTTCTATGGCACTTTGTAGCTCCGAATGATTAGGTGTGACATGGTCTCCAGCAGCTCCACTGGATAACACGAGCAGGCATGTGCAGCTGGCGGTTATGCATTTTGTAGCTGTCTCAGACTGAAGTCCAAATAGCTGAAGTCATTGCGTCAAGACATTTCTATTGATTGCAGTTCTTTCTTTCCTCACAGCAAACATTCGGTAGCTGGTACAAATTAGGGATGTTCAGATACCAGTGCCGATACTTGCCATTTTCATGAGAACTACCAGCGTTGCAGCTGGGACCTGGCTCTGGCGCTCCACCACTGTCCTGAAATCATCAGTCTGTATTGTTTTAGAAAAACTGTCACATGACAATAAAAAAAATGTATCAGTACTTGTACTGAAAAAAATGGTATTGGTGCATCCCTAGTACAAATTATGGCTACAGAACTGCTATTGTGACTTGAAGTAGCTGTGTGACCATTAAGGGCCATCACAGTAGGTAAGAACCATCATGCTGTATTCCTCTTAATCTTGAATACCCCAGCATGGGATTAGAGTTCCCACACTAGACTACACTGAATAGAAATGGTTTGTTTTAAATGCGGAGTTGTTCCGTACCTTTTGGCTAAATAAACACCCGGCATCTCAGATAGAACGTAGAGTGGATAATTGATCATTATGATAGGTGAAAGGACAGTACAGAAATAACAATTGTGCAGACTTTAGCATTTATTTGCACATATGTTTCATTCACAAACCCTTGGGGGGCTCTCAGTGGCCCTTGCACACCCTAGGATTAAAGTGAACCCTTTGAGGATAGAAATATAGGTTGCCTTTGCTGGCTTGTTTTTAAAGGAAAACTGTTGTGACAGATATATGGAGGCTGCCTTCTTCTTAAAATGCTAATGGCTTGGGCAGTCACTAATATATCTGTATTTGGAGTTATTGATCAGGAAAAATCATTAACATTGGGAAAGTCACAGATCAGTATGACAGCCAGGGGACCTGTAATTCCAGAAAGAAGTGTCCGCATTAGTTGATTTCATACTTGCAAAATTAACAGGCTCCCTTTTTAAGGCCGGATTCACACACTGTTGCATTGTGGTAACATGCGCTATTTGCACTGCGGTGCACAGTGTTGGTAAAAAATGGTGCATGCACCTTTCGTGTGTGTTCTGATTCAAATTAATTGGCTGCCTTAATGCAACACACAGATGTAAAGAAGCCCTTAAAGTGTAAACTTCAGGGCTGTCATCCTGATTCTGGCTACACCACCTGGTGAGTCACTGACGCATGCAGTGTGAAGTCTTGCCCTGTATGCTTGTTTCTAGTCAGTGGCACTCTGTGTATATTGATATTGGGATTGGAAATGTTGATTTTAGTGGATTTCCTAAGCTTGTCAGCATTACAATGGAAAAATCTCAATAGCCCCAAGCAAGAGAATAACCCCGGAACGGCTTAAAGCCTTATTGTGCTGGTCATTACAAGCATTGAAATGAAAGGCCCAATACAAAAATAATGGAATTATCAAAATGAAAAGTTGAAAATAATGTATTGACAGGAATGTAACATATATTTTGTCTTTCTACAGATGCATGTTATGAAAGGAGACATGAAGAATGTTCAAGAATCGCTTCTCAAAAAGATGGTAATGTCAACACTTTCCAGTTCCCCCGATGTTTGATAATATAGCACCTTATTTTCTCTACATGCTAGAGATATTATCTTCCAGTCTCTGCTCACAGATTAAATGTAAGCGGAAACTATTGTATTTCTAGAAATATAACACGCTTCATTTAAACCGCCCACTCATAATCCTTCCCATGTTCAGTAAATGAAAATAGAATAAGTGCTCATACAATGTCTTTCCTGTGGGTGGCACCAAGTAGCTTCCATCCTGTACATTCCAAGGTGAGCTTGTGATAAATAATGCACTAACCTGTCTTCCTGGAAGGTGATAAATGCTCGTCTCAATGGAGTGTAAAATTGTACGTCTGGGGAAAAAAAAACTGTGCAGTACATGAACATTTCTCCAAGTTTTGTCCTTTTATAAATCCCGCACGTATAGAGAAATAGCTATTGATCTGTCACAAATGCTTTAACTCTATTGTGCCTCTTCTGCACTGAATTACCAAGCCGTGTTATGAGCCCTGCATAACACTTTTCTCTTTTCCTGAGCTACAGAACACCTTCCTCCTCTCCTCATCTGTATAACATAACTGGGTAAGGCTGATGAGAATGCTTGGGATTTCAGTGCAACAGAAGCACTGTGTTGTCAGTTCAAACAGGGTTAGGAGTTCAATGGATTTTTTTGGCAGATCAAACTGGTATTTTTATGTACTTATAGCATTTTTAAAGAGACAAACCATGAGGAAATGTACAAGTTTAGCAGAGACGTTTGGCTTTTTTTTGATGTCTAGACCTAAACCTTGTGTCACATTACCAAAAAAATCGTGTTCCATATTAACTTTGTATGTATGTAAGCACCCTCTCTCGTGAAATGGGTATATACATGCATTTTGTACAGCAGTTATGAAGCAATGTTTAGACCTTAGGTCACATATATGGAATTATGTAGAAAACAGTTGACAACATTTTATGGAATATTTCTTGTCTTCAAAACAGCATGAAGAGGATCTTCTCAGTGTACGAAGAGGACTAGAGTCCCTCTTTATGGCAGGAGCCGGTCCTTTTTAGTTCCAGTACCGCGGTGCCAGGCATGTTTGTCTTGGAGAATGTGCACGCAGATAGCTTAATTCTATTAGGTTTATACTTTGTTTTGCTTAGAATGTTAAGTTGTACCTGTGATTTCTATAAGATGTATGTAGAAACAGGACAACAAGAATGTAAATGGTATAAAGGACATGAGATGTCTTATATGATGTTTATGTTTTTGTACACTACTTTAGAAATATGAAAGGTAGAATGTAAATCACACATTTTGTCTTCTGTGCAGGGAACCAGAAATGGTTACAGCCAAAACTTTTGTTTTTGGCAGATCAGGAACATTTTAGAATCTCTTTATAGCTGTACGTGTCCCAATTGGGGAGATGACTCCCACTTTTGGTGTTGTCATCTCCCTAACTGGGTCACAGACGACAGCTAACGGAGCTTCTAACCTTCCCTGTTGTACCCAGAACTGACTAGAGTTACGCTTTATGACTTCTATTTGATGAAGGCTGATTGATAGTTTGCTGTACTTTGCCTTGTTAACTAGGGAAACCTGTGCCTAGAATTTCTGATCCCTTCCACAAGCCTTCAATCAGCCAAGCACTTGTCTTTACCTTTTCACCATAGTGATCCTACGTTTGTATATTCGTTATTGCTTTTATCTTGTTAAAATATGTATTTGTTTTGTTAATTACATTTCGGAGATGTAAAATTGAATGTTTGATATGTAAGGAATGTTAGTAAAGATTTACATTCTTGAATTTTTTCAGGTTACGTATCTTATAAATTAGTAGATGGAATTCGGGGGTGCTACAGTAGTGTATTGCTGTACTGTGCAAGCCGGCCATGGTTGGTCTCTATAAAACAATATTAACTGTTCTTAGCCATGTGAAAAAGAATTGTACGTTAGAAACTCTTCTTAGACTTCCTGGGTAAGGCAAAGTATCATGAACAGCAGCATGCTCCAGCTTGCAGAGGAAAATGACAGCTGCAAGTGGGTGCCTGTGGGCAACACAGATACTGGTCTGTCCCTTCACCATTTATACACAAGCCAACTGTGACTGCTACAGGAGCCATTGATCACTCTGGTGGCGGACATGCAGAGCAGTTTTATTGGTCACTGAATGAAGAAACTAAATAACAGGTTTTTTTTTTCCTGGTAATAATGAAGTGATCATTCTAGTTGTTACCCTCAATTAAGACACATTGGGGGGAATTTATCAAAACTGGCACAGACAGAATCTGGAGCATTTGCCCATGCCAACCAATCTGCATCTCTCTTCAGCTTGCTCAGGTAAGATTTTAAAATGAGACAAAAAAGCTGATTGGTTGCAGTGCAAATCTTCTCCATAATTTGTCTGCTCCAGTTTTGATAAAGTATGTCATTTGTTGGTTACAGTATGTTTGTTACCCAGTGATATAATATACGGCTCATATTTAGCAATCTCACCCTTTGGTAACTTTTTATTTTTTGGTCTTGGTCTATTGACACTTTGCATTCCAAAAAGAATGTGCAGTGGACAAATATTAGGAATCATAGGGGGCTAACATATACCATCCATTTCATTGCGTGGCCCTCCAAAGCATCTCTGTTGCCCACTGAGGACAAAACTAGAAAATAGGCACGCGTCCCCTGCGATGATGAGGGCCACACTGGCTTAAGAGGGGCCTTGTCATTGCAACGTTGGCTGTCTGTGCGCCTGTTATTAGGAACTCATTGCATATGGAAATTTTGAGTTCTGGAGGTCCGAAAGTATTAAGTGCACTTCTGCGCTATATGTTTCTGGTGTTCTGGGTTTTGTTTTTTTAGCACAGGTTTGCTCTAGATATGGATAATAACCACCTCACTGCCTCTATTATGACACATACCAACAATGAGACTCGTGGAATCTGTGAAGGACCACCAACAGGACAAACTTGTAGGTAAGAGTGCTGTTTTATCATCACTATTAGTGTTTTTTTTAGTCTTGGCCAGAGAAGAGATCTAGAAATATATTTTCTTGGCATTAGAAACACAACAGACTGTGTTACTCCTACTGCCAAGATTCCACCTCCTGCTCACCATAACATTTGCTGCAATTGAATGGATGCTCAAAATCTTAATGGTAGCTTTCATTTTATATGCAGCAGTAGAAAATAAGAGAGCCGCCTGTTTGTTAGCCATGGCAATCAGGGTTGCAATGGCTAACAGATACTTTGTTCTACTGCAGGGGGTGGGCAAAGTCTGATCCTTCAGCTGTGGTGAAACTACAAATCCCATGATGCATCTGTCTTCGGTCTCTGGAGTCGTGGGTGTGAGAATCTTTCAATGCCCCATGGGATTAATAGTTCCACAACAGCTGGAGGGACGATGTTTGCCCACCCCTGCTCTACTGTATACAATTTAAGTTGGTTAATGCAAACATCGAAATACTCAGTTGACATAGACATGAGAAATGTTTAACTTTTCAGAGTTCTTGTAATTCTGGTCAGCTGGACTCATGATTCACAGATCTGTTCACCACTGCAAAGCCAGAATGATGCTTCTCCTTATTCCTGGTTCAGTTTTACCGCTTCTTGGGTCCTCTTCTTGTCAGAGGCGGTGGTACAGATTCATTGTCCAGTGAGCGGACTGAAAACAAAGATGTGGTTGGTACCAGACGCTGCAAAGCTGAACCAAGAAAACGGGTTGTCACTTTCCTTCCTGTGTTGTGCGGCAGGCCAATGTAATTTACCAGACGTAGAACAATAGATATTTATCTCAGGACATACAAGACTCAGATCAGCATGTTCAGCAATGGGTTTTTTTAATAAGAGTAACGTAACCAGAAAATGTAACCGTTTAGGGACATTTAAAAAAGGAAACAAAATATAAAACATGAAAATACTTTGCCGAGGCATGACCTTTACAAAGAAAGTGTGACGAGGCGCACATGTCGATGTAATACTAATAGATGTGCTGGCTGCGTTTTTGTCCATTATGATGTCGCCATGCACAGCGTCTTGCTGCAATATACAGCGTCGTCCATCCAGTGTCTCTCAGCGACACCCACTTTTTGTTTTGCGTGTGTATCCTTGAGCTTAGTGTCTCTCCCCCTGGTGGGGCTGATCAGTCCCCAGACATGCGCGGTGAACTCATCGCTATTCCACTCCACGTTGGGAAGTGTAGCAGACAGTTTCTCCTTTATCATCCACAATGTACTCTCCGCATAAATTTCAGAGCGCCAGGCGCTCAACTTCACAACTGAACCTCATTGCTCCTCAAGGAACATGTTCAGCGATTTGTTAATTGCAAAGTAGGACCGTTTTTCCCACGCGTGAAAGATTTTACGGTCTATGATACCTGGAAGAGAAAAAGAAGAGATTGGTTTCAAATGCTTTGCTGTAATCGGTCGACTTTGACCAGAAAATTGTTTTTTTCGTTACTAATTAAAAGCAGAAGTCCATTTTAAAAAGCTTTTCTAGCAGTTGCAGACATTAACGACACACAGTTGGAACAATTACATTTGCCGGATGAGAGGTTTGTAACACTAGCGATCCTGTCGCTGATAGCAAATTGCTAGTCACTGGATCGCCAACGAGAGAGTACTGACCTACTTCTACGATATCCTTCCTTCGCTACCTGAAGTGCTGCAGAATCACACAAAGGAGTGACGCTATAGAAGCAGGTAAGTGTTCTCTCTGCTCTCTTTGCTATCCGGTGACAAGAGCGCTAGCTTGACATGACACTAATGTACATCAATACACTCCACAACCCCGCTACCTATCCAGAGATTGGGATTTCTTGAAGGTGCTCTTTAAAAAAGGGAATTGCTACTTCCGTAGCAGAATTGATGAGGCAGTAAAATGATCACATTTGTATTTCACTATAATGCTCTTGAGGTATGCCTTGTGCCTATCAGGAAATGTTCACCTGTGCATGGTGCCATGGGTAATATAGACCTGATATGTATACAGTACTGGTTATATAGAGTTCTTGCAACAAGTAAACCTTGTATATGCCTTTTATATTTTGGTGTAGATGCTGACCAACTTAACCACACAAATCTACAGTTAGAGGGGTGGGGCAAAGCCGTGCTTCCATTATAAAACAGTTATGACCAAATAAAAGTGGATAAAACTTGGCTGTGTTATTATGTTACAACCACAGTCACTTTTGTTGGACAGCTTGGCCTGCATGTTCATGTGTACACTATTACGAAAGGCATATGAAATAAGATTCAATTTTTTGCAATCATCCATCACATATAGGTATAAAATAAGATATATTTGTGAGTTTCAGGCCAGGACTTTGCATTCTGATGTATAGAACAACATCAGCTGCGCTAGCTGTCAGTATGCATGACTTTATCTCTCTATACAAGTATAATATACAGGGGAGGATGATCAACAGTGAAGTATTTAAAATCTGGAGCAGTTGCCCATAGTAACCAGCTTCTAGCTTTCATTTTCAAGGCTAAACTGGAGAGAAGCTGACTGGTTACTATGGGCAACTACTCCAGATCCTGTCTGCTCCACTTTTGAGAAATTCCTCCCCCATAGTATGATGGATGATAAAAACCCCAGTAATGGCCAAAGCCAGCTTGGTTATTTCTCTTCTGTTCTGTGTTGTTTTCCAGTCTAAGTTACATAATCTATTGCACAGGATCTCATCCACCGTCCTTCTGAAGAAATCTCATCATTCACTATATAATGAGCTTTAACAGCAATGCCAGAATCCATTATATAACACTACTAACCTGGTCAAATGTTTGCTTGAAGCATGTACTTCCATCTCATTGCTTTTATATTCATTAAGTTCTTTTCGGATGGCAGCCTGGAAATAATAATACAACACGTTGTTAGCTAAGACTGTCCAAAATAGGACATGTACACTTACATGTAGTATCGATAGTGTAACAAAATGGGATCTTTATTATTACATCACTATCCTAAAAATCCACTCAAACATTCTGCATCATCTTCCAAAGACTGTCTATACTTTGGGCTAATGCTGCACCAATACCGGTTTCGGTATTGAGCATGAGTACCAATATTTGTTTTTTTATCAGTAATCGCCGATACTGAGTACCATTACAGGCATCCCAGGTAGCGTTGGCTCGGCTAATCAGGAAGCCAGACGGCAGATCATGACCCGCAGCCCGGTTTCCTGATTGCCTGGGAAGCTGGTTTTCTTTGGAAGCACACTGGCTTCACGCACCCCCGCGACACTGAGGCAGCCTGGCTTCCTGACCAATCAGGAGGCAGGTCCTGATTAGCCAGGAAGCAGACTCCATGCTCCCTTGCGGCAGGGCAGAGGGAATCCCCCTCTGACCAGCAGTTCCGCTATCAGGGCAAGTATCGGAGCATTTTAGGTGAGTATCAGCACGGATATCAGTATCAGTGCATCTCTACTTTGGGCCAACTCGTTATTCAGATAAGAGGGCAGAAGACATCTGCTCCCTGAAGAGGCAGGTACCCAGGGAAACTGGATCCATGGCATTCATACAAATCCAATTTTTGGTTGGTTGATTATGACAACTGCCCCAGTTTTCTTTATAGCATTCCTAATACATCTTTCATTGTGTAATTCATTTTGCATCACATTGTACCTTGTCTGCTGCAGATAATCTGGTCCATGGCTTGTCTGCTCTTCTATCGTAATCCTGAGCTTTTGCCACCTCCACATAATCACTAAATCGTATCAGGATTTTTCTTTCTCTCAGTTCGTCTACCGTCGGCCTTTGATTGAGCTGTTTATAATTTTTAAAAAAAGGAAGAAAACACCGGTTATAAAATTCAGCGTTACAATCAGATGCTATTACTTCAACAACAAACAGTGAGTATAATGCTGGCATGACGGGCATGTTCTAGAAATTGCTGGTGCTTTCTTTCCCAGAGTGTTTCCACTTTAGCTGAAATCCCGCTGAGAAAGTGATATTTATGCAGCTTAATAGCAGTAAATGACTATGCACGGAAACACCTGTGAGCGGCAGCATACCAGTATGACATGGTGGTAAGGAACGACACTGACACACTGGTATTGTACAGAGATTGTCACTGGTTGAAATTTCCCGAATGGCAGACAGGAGCACAGGTAAAGAGCAAATCTGTCCTGACCATAGCATCTTATCCTTTAACTTAGTATTTCTTAGCTCCGGTCCTCGCAAACCCTCAACAGGTCACTTTTTCAAGACTTTGGAACAATAAAAAGATATTCTGAAAATGTGAAATGTTGGGGTTCCCGAGACCGGTGTGGAAAAAACACGATACGTTGCTGGTTGTAAGGGTCGTGGTGCTGATGACATTTAAGCTGCAAAATCAGTGGTCAGCACCCCTCCCCCTGGATTTGTAACCCATTGAGTATAAAGAAGAAGAAAAATGGGTATTCCAGAGATAAAATTGGCTTTGTTGTATAGAAATAATACATTTCGTGCCAATAACCCAAATGTGTGTGCTTTGTAACCAGTAAAAGTTTAGAAACTTCTAACTCGGGGGTAGGCAACCTCGACCCTCCAGTTGTGGTGAAACTACAAGTCCCATTAGGCATTACATATCTCTGACAGCCACAGGCATGACTACCAGAGGCCCACAATTTCACCACAACTGGGAGGGACAAGGTTGCCTTCCCCTGTTGTGACCTGTCAGCCTTTGAGAGAAATGAACAGCGGTAGGTATACAATGAGGATGTCTCTAGACGAAATGAGATTCTCCCTCACTGTGGGTTTATGATAAGGTTATTCACCTTTCTTGTCAGCCTCTGCTTGATTTCCCTTCGTTCTTCTTGTTCTGTCTGGTCATTTCTCTCTGTGAAAGAAGACAACACAGCGTAAGTTGTCAGGCTGTTACCTTAAAACAAGACACATTCATTCATTGGTACCGTACAGACCGTCAGTGGATCATTCATTGGTACCGTACAGACCGTCAGTGGATCATTCATTGGTACCGTGCAGACCGTCAGTGGATTGTTAGATGAGCTGTTGTAGAGGACGCTTTTGGCTGTGCTGCCTGCTTACTGCCTTGGCCGAGATCCTCTCTTGGATATGTAACGTAGCAATTTTCTAATGAGATTTTCATCGGTTGAAGTGGCCAAATGACATCACTTTATGATCATTGCAATGGCAGCAAATGACCTGCAGCACTTTCATATTAAAAGGTCACTGTACACACCCAGCAAGCAATGTCTACAGCCTGGGAAATAATAAGGGTTCATGTTTTCACTGTACTGACATGTGAATTATATTTTATAAGATAATATGTATGTACCCTAGGATAGCCTACCTCTGCGCTCTAGCTGTCGTCAAATCCCATCATGCCTTTGAGAGTCATGCCTAATGGGACTTGTAGTTCCACAACAGCTGGAGTGCTGAGGTTGCCTACCTGGTGTTAATGGAAGAAATCCTGTATTGCTTCTTCACAAGTGGGAGAGGATTTGGCAGAAAGTTTAGATATGAAATCTTAAAACTGTTCCAGATATCTGAACTTCGCAGCAAACTATCACCCAATAAGAACTGAGATGAACTATTTCAGCCTGTTGAAATTTTCTTATCTTTTGTGATGAATTATATCCATGAACTTCTTGAAGGGGTGAGGGTGCCAGGAGTAGGCAAATTCTGACCCTCCAATCTACAAATTCCATCCTGCCTCTCTGCGAGCCATACTTGAGGCTGTCATGGTGTTGCAATGCCTCATGGGATTTTTAATTGCACCATAGCTGGAGGGCCTGAGTTTGCCTACCCCTGATCTATGCTATTAATCATACATATATTTTTTTTTTTTTCCTGTAAACCTAATACCTGGAATATTTTGTAATCCTTAATGCAATATTTACAACCAAATCTATACAGCGCCTGCTCATTGCTTCTTCATAGATTCACATATTTGTTTACAGATGTGATGTATTATTACTTCCTCTCTGTACTGTGTGTGACCTGGAGTGTTTTTAATGTTTTGTCATTTTGTAGCATCTGCAGCAGTGAAGAGATCAGTGATCTGTCCGCTGAAACGAAATGACAAGTACTATTGATTATTAGGTAATCAGCGGCCAGTGGCTTGTGTGGCAAGGTCTTTCCCTGGGAGACCCTTTGGATTCTTGTAGCGGCATTACAATTCGTCGGAACGCCTCTGCACAGAAGCTAAAAATAGCTCCTGCTGCAGTGCTGGTGGGTGGAATTCATTATCTGTCGTAGGATTGTAGTAAACTAGATTGCTATTTTTGGCTCTGTCAGCTAAAAAAAGCTTCAGATCACCATGACGTGGTTTGTATCAAAATGTGGAGGGATGCCCCCGCTCTCAGATTAGAGTTTTGGGAAAGCCCACACATCCAGACAGTATAGAATCGTTCAGGTGGCCGTTGTCATCCGGGGTTTCCCTCTGTTTTTTGTTACAGGAAATTCTCTCCAACTCTATATATTTCACCACCAAACAATGCAAGGATATTTCTTTTTTTTAGGACTCATTTACATTGTTGTGGTTTGTTATTTTTCGCCTTAAGGCAGGCGACTGATATAAATGGGATGCCAGTGCACCTTAATGTGCCAAATGTCAGGCATGATCCTTATTATTGCAACGCAGGTGCATTTGAAGTGCTGTTAAAAATTAATGGAACTACAAAACACATATAACATGCATGTGGAAGTGTAAATAAGCTCTTAAACAGTTTTGAGGTCTGCAGGAAATTGCTGGGCAGGTAGAATGTAATATGTTGAATTAAGATTTCAACCTATCAGGTAATTGAGCAATGGTTAGTGATCTGAAAATCAGCCTCTATGTATTGAATGCTACAGATTAATTTAGCCAGGGATGTTATTTTCTAAAGGTCACTATAGACATAAGCTGGGAGTCTGACGCTATCCCCAGTGTACTATCCTGTGCAGGGATTGTGGTAAAAACATGCATGATTGGGTCAGCCAAGCATACATGTTTATACCATGTGCAGACCTCTTAGCAATGTCAAAACACTGGGGGAAGCATGGCATTTGTCAGGTAGAATCCATCCTGAATTCTTCCCTAGAGATTGGATAGGCCAGGAGTCTGCACTGGTTGAAGGTAGCCCCCGACATGCCACCATTTTCTAAGTATCAGACAAATTGGGGCATCAGTAATTTTATACCTGTGGGAACCCATCCTCAACCTTCTAACTCAGCACAAAGCTTCCATAGCCTGCACTGGTGTGAATGTCTCTTAAGCCAAAAAATGGTCACATGATGATCTGCTTCAGCTATTTTCTGCATTAGATATGATCTCCGTGACCAACCTGATCTCTGAGTCAGTTACACCAACATCTCCCGATCTGATTATTGCTGCTGATGCCGGATTCGGTCACATTTCTAGCAATATTAGACCGCTGATGGTCAGAGTAATAACTGTGTATTCAAAATTCACCGTTACATTTCTATAAATGATGTACAAATATGTAAGCCAGAGACAAGAATGCAACCCACACTAATACAGTATTCAAGATCCATCACTTTTTTTTTTATATAAAAAAAAAATGGTTTTGGATTTTAAAGTTTACTATGGCGATAGGAGGACCAGTACCACATCTCGGGAATACCTGGCTAATTCCTCTTTATTATACTGACAACGGCTTTGCTGATCTCCATTGTGCACAGGGTATACCCGTGTTGAAGGCTGCTATTCTATTCAATAGGATGTAGATGGCAAGCAGTAGGTGCTTTGTCCTAGGCAGACATCACGAATCATTTAATGGAGAGGCCGACGTCTTTGACTCTTAGCTGTAATTGTAGAGCTATAGCAGAAGCAGATTGTGTACTAGACTCGCTTCTAGGAATACGCTGCTCTTTGTATAGCACTGAGATGTGATCATTGGTGCAGATAAACGCACCCCAAGTCTCATGTCTGGATTGCCAGATTAAGATGAACCCGTTTTTACATTTCAGACACTGCTCCTTACTATTGTTCATAATTGGCCAGATTGCCTGCAACAACCAATCACATTTCATGTTCTGGCTCGCTCTGGGAAAACTAAATAATGTCTTATTGCTATTGGCGATGACTATTTTCTCTTCTCCATTTAGGATACATTAGTTCCAATGAAGGAAATTAGATTTTTTAGTTTGGACAATACGTGAGGTATTCAGTGAAGAGAGTCTATGGCTCCATTGTCACATCTGAGCATTTTGTAACTCTGACCTAAGCACTGCAACACTCAACATGAGGAGGAATCCCATTGTTCTCAATGGCCCCTGTTCACATCTGAGTGTTCAATCACTCGTAGCAGTGGAAAAGTACATGAGCTTCTTGGAGCAGAGTTATGAAATTTGGCACCAATAGACTTGAATGGGAGTGCCCGAAAATGTGTGTCAGGTGCATTTTTGTCTATTAATTGGCTTTTCAATTACTAAAAATCATAAAAACGCTCAAAACTAAAAACATGCACAAAAATGCCCATAAGAACGCTCAAAAAACCCAGTCAGCTCAAGTGTGAATGGGGCCTGAGGGCAGTTGCTTTGTGAATTCTGATTACACTGTGTAAGATGATTTTATCCAATCGCTAACCGTCTGCAGTCACCTTATTGATGGCGGAAGGCATTGTTAAAATTGAGTAAAAATGTTTTGTGCCCGCTCCCAAAAAAACAAATCTGGCATAGATATGACTCACTGTGAACGTCCTGCATTTAAAATTCAACACGTTATTGATATACAAACTAATGTCATAATAACAAGAAGATAAAGTGTTGAATGTTTAATGTAGGGATTTCTCATTGAGCGCTCTCTATTGCAGATCTTTTGTCTTGCCTTTATTTTAGAGGCCATTTCCTGCAATTGGACATCAAACATGGTGGCTGAGAGTCAATACAGCATATTATCAATTGTAAACCTAGGGGGCTGGCAGGCTTTTGGTATATATATATATATATATAGGATTCTACCTCCACAATCTATTCAGTGTATATCAAGGCGGGTAGACCCTCGCTCTTGTAAATCTTTAGGACGTTTTACAATCAGATTGTAGTGTGTGTGGCCACCTGTAGCCCCCCCACTAACACCTGCTTGCAGTGTCATTCTTTTGTTAATGGCACCCCAAAGGTGGCAAGCAAGTTGCATGTCTTGGTGTGCGCGTTGGCTACAGCTAGATCTCATGCACAAGCTCCTTTGCCACACCTAAGGCAGGTCATTGAAATGAATGGGCTGCCCTATGCTGATGTGCAACAAAACACTCCACGCATTCACCTGCGCAAAAGTGCGAATGGGGGTTTAGAATTGTACATATTTTCTGTATTCCCAGAATAGTGCAAACAGAATCAATGTGCAGTAAATCATTGTAACCAATCGGACATCAGCTTTTGTTGTCCTGACTTTTTGGAATGTCACGGCTATTTGTACACGTTATATTTTGGCTTTTACAAATCGCTGGCCGATGGTTGGCTTCCTGCACTAAGCCACAGCTCCTGAATTAATGAGATGTAGCACACACTATTTTTAGAGCACTGATGAATCATTGGCAATGGTGTGAAATTTCAGACAGCAAAGGCCAGACTAGTGTGTGTGACTTCACAAGAGGTCACTAGTGACCCGTCATCCAGGGATGCCTACTTTCAGGAAATGCCAGGATTAGCCTGGGGCAAGGCCACTCTGCAGACCCATCTAGCCAGGGCTTTGTGCTTTAAATACAGGCTTCAATCTGAAAGCAGAGGTCATGGGGTAGATGCCTGAGGAGAAATGTTAAACTCCATGGCCTGCTCCAAAAACAGGTGCGGAAAGGGAGGAATGCTCGGAGGTCAGGTGGGAAAATAACAAGGACTGACACTAGGAATGATCCCTGTGCTGATCTCGTGATGTTAGAGCAGAGAAATGGCTGCATAAAATTTAGGGGAAAAACTACCATAAAGGACTGAAAAGCTCTTCACGCAAAGCAACAAGCTATAGCACCCAGTGCACATTATTGTGACCGAGGTCAGGTGCGGCACATAATAGCTGTTTGACTAACGATTGCTATGAACATGCTTGCTTAGTAAACTTGAACCTATTCTACAAAGAGGAGTCGGCCATTTTTATAGAGGCTTGCGTTTACTGCAGGTAGCCGGTCAGGTGTAGGGGAATTTAGTGAACACAGGACCATGTAGAACTGGATCTTTCAGCAAATAAACAGTTTTATTACTTTATGATGACCAATGTCACTTCATTAATTAGTTATTTTCCTCACGTATATGTCATGCATTCCAGTGTGTTGATTTCATTATGAATCACTCATTTCCAGCGTCTGATTACATTTGAGGTATTTAAAACCTCACATTGGGCTTTGTTTATTAAAGTGACTGCAGGACGGTATGTGTTGCCAATGGCAACTGGTGGGATTTTCCTTATGGGAAGAAGTGCTAAACCCAAATGCCAACACTTCCAAGGATGCGCTATCGGCCGTATATAATGGGCAGGGTGAAGCTCGTTCTCTCACTAATCTATGGCCCAATTGTTGTCATATATATGCACAGGCCATGGGCTTTGTGAATGCTGATTAACCAAGCCCGTCCATGACTCTGCTCCTATGTCCAAACTTATGTGTGCTGCATACACAAGTAGATGTTCCCAGGCCTGGGGCCACAGTCAGGTGCTGTACAACATGCCAATAACCATCTGACCAATTCAATCTCTCTCAGCTATGCCAAGCATCCCATTCTCCAACCCTGGACCTCTCAGCTCTGCCAACCATCCCATTCTCCATCCCTGGACCTCTCAGCTCTGCCAACCATCCCATTCTCCATCCCCTGGACCTCTCTCAGCTCTGCCAACCATCCCATTCCCCATCCCTGGACCTCTCAGCTCTGCCAACCATCCCATTCTCCAACCCTGGACCTCTCAGCTCTGCCAACCATCCCATTCTCCATCCCCTGGACCTCTCTCAGCTATGCCAAGCATCCCATTCCCCATCCCCCTGGACCTCTCTCAGCTCTGCCATGCATCCCATTCTCCATCCCCCTGGACCTCTCTCAGCTCTGCCATGCATCCCATTCTCCATCCCCTGGACCTCTCTCGTATACTAGAATAAGACAAGTAAACAACATTCTACATCCCAGAACTGACAACAACAGAGAAAAAGATAAGCTCATACTCACGTTTTAGGATGTTCCTTCTTTCCAATTCTTCCACAGCTGGTCTTTGGCTCAGACGCCTGCGGAAAAAGACCAGAATCACGTTCTGAACCATGCTTGCAGACAGGAGAAGCGTGCGGGTCTTTTATACTCTAGAAGGTCTTGGTCAAATCAAAGCCCTGGCTGCCTAGGGGATGAGCTGAGAGCGGGCAGTGTTCGGCGGTAGCTTGTTGATCGGAGCAGAGAGATCCTCTATCGGATTCCCCTCGTACTGAAGGCTTCTTAGTACTGTGTGGTGTTCCCAGCACTAGCTGAGGCAAGCCTTCTATACGGCTCTCTGATCACACCCACCCGCACTGCCCGGCCAATCAGCAGGCTGCTGTGCACATAATAAATGAGGCTTTCCCCTACTACTAACTCTCTCTCCCCCCTCCCTTCGCTGTACATCCACAAGTATCGCACAGCACAAAGTGTCTCCTCACCGCTCCGCACCATCGTTTCTCACTAGATTTAAACACATTTCATGAAATTATTAGACTGCTCTGAAAAAAATAATATATAGATAATGATGTCTAATGTCTTAGCAAGTTCAAATAGCTTTCATCACACAGATGGATTCTTCCTGAGCTGCAGTATTGTAGCAACAAGTTTGCAAATCATACAAATCGCAGTTTAATAATAAATACTGCCATCTTTTTGTCTGTTGATGATGAACGTGGAGAAATAAGAGTCTGTCCATGAAGAGGCGAGTTCAGGCAAATCAATTCAGAAAGCTGACTTTCAGCCGTCTGTCTAGAGGGGAATTGCAGGGGAGGGAGACGCAAAAATGCTGCTCATGTCTGAGTGTATATACATACAATGACTATATATGGTTCTGTAATAACAAAGTAAGACATCATTCAAGAAGAACTCAGGGAATTAAAAAAACAAAACAACTCACCCTTGTAGTGGGGCTACCCCAGCGCTGCAAGGGTTAAGTTTTTTTGTGGCATGGGGCAATAAAGCAGATATACTCACCTGATCCTCAGTCCTGCAGCCTTTTCTCCCCTGGGCTCCGATGGTCTAAGGACAGATAACGTCATCATGTCAGGCCCATTGACTTGCATTAGACGTGAGGATGCCGAGGAACATTCCACAGCTGGATCGGAGAGGGAGAGAGGTGACCACCACGGAACACAGGATCAGGTGAGTATATCTGCTTTATTTGCGCCCATCCCCCCCGGAGTCCTTCTTTAAATAAGACATCCGTTACTAGGAATTGAACATGTAATTACATTGCTGCATTCAGAGCTTTTATCCTGTCACATTTCTACATTGTTTAGTTCCGTTTCCCCCCAAGTGACAATACACACAGGTTGGTGAATCCCCAGTAATAAAATAGAATAATAAAGCAGCAAATATTTTCATACTGCAGAACCACAAAAATCAAATATGAAAAATAAGAATTCTCAGGTCAAAATATATGGTATTTATAAAACTTTATAAATCGATTGACTAGAAATAGTTTTGATCCTTTA
>NW_017306318.1:614297-614793 GCF_000935625.1 Nanorana parkeri
GGTGGCACATTGGGCATATTCCAAGATGACAATGCCAGGATTCATCGGTCTCACGTTGTGAAAGAGTGGGTCAGGGAGCATGGGACCTCATTGTCACACATGGATCGGCCACCACAGAGTCCAGAACATTATGTCAACTCTGGACGGACAGAAATGTGGCGATATTGCATACGCTTATCAAAACGATGCCACAGCGAATGTGTTCTGTAATTAAAGCTAAAGGCGATCCAACAAAAAAATTGGCGCGTGTGACTTTTTTTTTGGACAGGCAGAGTATATTGATAGCTGCACATCTGGCAAATAAAATTCCACCAGCCCCCAACTGTATTTTAAATGACTGCATAACATCCCCCCCAGATCATTTTACAACAGATCCAACCCTTTCATGGTAAAGGAACCTAGGGCTTTCCTATCATACACATTGCAATCTGACTACACTCTTTGTACAATCTCTTCAGATGAACCAAAACCATGTCATATGTGGAGACCACAACAC